>NW_026652297.1:30003236-30119941 GCF_009828535.3 Hylobates moloch | reverse complement strand
AAAAAAAAAAAAAAAGCCCAAGAAGAAAGAAGAAAACAAAAGAAAAGAAAAGCTGCCAGAGCTGGAGGAACTCTGGACTGGAATTCAGGATACTTGGATACCCTCCCAGCTCTGCCACTAACTCCCATGTTTCCCAGAGAAAATAACTCATCCTTTTAAAGTTTCTTACAGTTTCCTGTTCATTAAAACTAAACAGCAGGCCAGGCGCGGTGGCTCACACCTGTAATCCCAGCACTTTGGGAGGCCGAGGTGGGCAGATCACGAGGTCAGGAGATCGAGACTATCCTGGCGAACATGGTGAAACCCCGTCTCTACTAAAAATACAAAAAAATTAGCTGGGCGTGGTGGCGGGCACCTGTAGTCCCAGCTACTTGGGAGGCTAAGGCTGGAGAATGGGGTGAACCCAGGAGGTGGAGCTTGCAGCGAGTGGAGATCGCGCCACTGCACTCCAGCCTGGGTGACAGAGCGAGACTCCGTCTCAAAAAAACAAACAAACAAACAAACAAAAAACAAAAATCTAAAAAACAAAAAAAAAACTAAAGAGCAGTGGTAGCGGATGCCTACCCAAGGGCTCTTCCAGTTTCAGTCTCTGATGAGCACATCTCCTTTGGTTCTGCTCACTCAGGGAAGGAAACACGCTTTCTGATGCTATTCGAGCACCCAGGCCACTTAGCTCAAGCCTGAGAGGAACTGATCAAGCCTGGTAGTGGCTAAATAAGTTGAAAACGATAAATAACATCTGCATTGGAAGCTTACACATAAAATCATTAGTGGCTGGAGCTATTTCTTAGCATAGGAGAAATATAAAAATAAGAGTCTAGAAGAGTCTAGATAGCTTCCTTAGTGAAACTGCTCACTGCTAATCACAAATTTAACAGGCTTTATATTTCTTTTCTCAGGAAAAACCAAACCCATCCTGATGCGAAGAAGAATTAAAATACGGCCAAAATTCTACGGTGATTGTAAAGACAGATGTGATAGTAGCAGGATTTCTGGGCCACACCACGCACCTCCAAGAGCTTGCCCTCCTCATCGTGCACAGACATTGTCACCTCCACATTCTTTGGCGTCTTCTTCTTCCCTTTGTCAAACTCGCCATGGATCAGGGTGACATAAATGTCATTCCGAACATCTCCTGCAACATGACAAGCATGCTCTGAGTGTTGCTGGGAGAAGTCATTCTAAGTTTCAGAACATCATATGACATAAAAGATAAAGACAGTATGAAATGGTCTGGTTTTATACTGAACTACTCATCCGACAAAAGGCTTTCATATGCATTTGCTGTCTTCAGCTTATCTCATTTTACCTTTCCATGCATACCAAGATGTCTTTGCACTGTAGTTTTATAGAAAATTAAGTAGTAATTCTTTCTCTATTAAAAACTTCTATCTAATAATAAAAACATATTATATATTGTTAGGTTACAGTGGCAGATGGTTTTTCAATAGTGCCGTGGAGAGTGTGATATTTTGAATACATCTGATAATAGTGAAGGCAATTGTCTATTGAGTGCTTATTATAAGCTGTGCCAGGCACTGGTCAAAATGTCTTATATGTATTAATGTAATCAATTATAGACTAACTTGTTAATCTACAGAACAACCTGATGAGGTAGACACTCTTTCTGAAAGCCTACAGAGTATGTTTTTCTTTTCTTTTTTGATACATGATCTTGCTCTGTTGCCCAGGCTGGAGTATGGTGGTGCAATCTCAGCTCACTGCAACACTGGCCTCTTGGGCTCAAGTGATTCTCTCACCTCAGCCTCCCAAGTAGCTGGAATTACAAGCACACATCACCACACCTGGCTAATGTTTTGTATTTTTTGTAGAGAAGGGGTCTCACTACGTTGCCCAGACTGGTCTCGAACTCCTGGACTCAAGCAATCTGCCCACTTCAGCCCCCCATATCCCCCCAAAGTGCTGGGATTACAGGTGTGAGCCACCATGCCCAGCCTAGAGTACTTTATATTTCTTTAAATCAGTTTACTTGATTTTATCAATGAAAAAATGCTTTCTGCTGCTCTTTTTTTTGTTACCCAGCAAAAAAAATTTTAATTAATAAATGTGTGGCCCACATATTGAAGAAAAATATTAAATGTTATTGAGGTACATAAAAGAAACTTGGAATAAATGTGAAGTATATTAAACTCCTAGATGAAAAAAGTATTGAAAAAATGATTCCAATACCTGCACTATATTAAACTGCCTCCCAATGTAAAAAACAAAACCTTTTAACACTATAAGAAAACAGGAGTGCATATTTAGAGCACTGATCATTTTCATCATTTCCTCAACTGGAAAAAAAAATAAGATACTGCTTACACTTGCTGAGGATGAAGAAAAAGGGGCTTATTCACACAGCACAGTTTGAAATCTTACTTGACACACTCTTTGTCAATGGAGAAACTGAAAATGTGTCAAAAGTCTTAATACAGCAATTCCACTGGTAATATTTGTCTCAAAGTATTAAAAATGTGGGCAATAATTTATCTGTAAGGATATTCATTGTGGTGTTTATAAAAGTGGAAACATGGAAACAGTCTCGATTTCCAAGCACAGGGAATTAGTTGAATAAATTATGGTATAATCACATGATGGAGGTAACATTCA
Organism: Hylobates moloch; assembly: GCF_009828535.3. Taxonomy (NCBI): domain Eukaryota; kingdom Metazoa; phylum Chordata; class Mammalia; order Primates; family Hylobatidae; genus Hylobates; species Hylobates moloch. The sequence goes on along the minus strand of NW_026652297.1, from coordinate 30,117,328 downwards.
TTTTAAAAAGTGCTTGAGCTCCTACTCTGCAGCAGGCACGTGCTGGGTGTCGGGGTGGCGACGGTGAGCCACTCACCAGCCTTGCCCCAACTCAGGTTACAGTCTAGTGCCGGAGAGAAGCACCAGTCAAATAATCTGCACAAGTAAACCCACCATTAGCAATGGAGGAACATGCCAGGCTCTGTGAATGCACAATACCAGGTCCTGACCTCGTCTGCAGGGTATGGGAATCTTTCCTTTCAGCTGTTAGCACAGTCAGGGAGAGTGGCCTGTGCAAAGGCCCAGAGGTAGGAGACAACCTGACTGACATCCTCACAGTGAGTGGGTATGTGGTGTGAGATGAGGCTGTAGAGACAGAAATAAGCCAGATCCCCCTGAGGCCGGTGGGCAAATTAAGAATTTTTATATTTACCATCAACATAAATGAAAGTCAGTAAGATATTTTCAGCGAAGGAGGCGTGGGATGAGATCAGGTGTGCTTACGGAATAGAACATTCAGGACGCAGTAAGGAGAAGAGAAAATGAGCGAAGAAAGAGCAGAAACATGAAAACCAGGTAGGAAGCTATGGCAGTTGTCCAGGGAAGAGGCCATTGTAGCTCCAACTTGGGTAGTGGCAATAGAGATGGAGAGAAGGGAGAGAGAGACTTAAGAGTCCTTTCAAAGGTAATGCTGACAGGCCTTATCTACTAATTTATGTGAGTTGTAAAGGAAAGGGAGATATCAAGCGTGACTTTCTGGCTTCTTGCTTGTGCAGTGGATGGATAGGTGGGTGGATGGACAGGTGGGTGGATGGATGGGTGGGTGGGTGGATGGATGGATGGATGGGTGGATGGGTGGGTGGAGGGATGGATGGGTGGATAGAGGTTGGATAGGTGGATGGATGGATGGATGGATAGATACATGGATAGATAGAGGTTGGATAGGTGGACGGTTGGATGGATAGGTGGACGGTTGCATGGGTAGGTGGATGGGTAGGTGGATGGGTGGGTGGGTGGGTGGGTGGACGGGTGGACGGATGGTCGGATGGACGGATGGATGAATGGATGGATGGAGGTGCTATTTTCTTAGATAAAACACAAGAGAGGTGCCTCAGGCCTAGATGCACAGAATTATGAGGTTCAAATGGGGATGCCGAGTAAGAATTAGCCAATTAAAGCAAGGAGGGGCTGGGTGTTGTGGCTCATGCCTGTAATCTCAGCACTTTGGGAGGCAGAGGCAGGAGGATTGCTTGAGCCCAGGAGTTCAAGATTCGCCTGGGCAACATAATGAAACTTGATCTCTACAAAACAAACAAACAAACAAACAAACAAACAAAACATATAAATTAGCCAGATGTGGTGGCTCATGCTTGTAGTCCTGGCTACCCAGGAGGCTGAGATGTGAGGACTGCTTGAGCCTAGGAGATCGAGGCTTACAGTGAGCTATGATCACCCAACTGTACTCCAGCCTGGGCTACAGAGCAAGACCTTGTCTCAAAAAAAAAAAAAAAAAAAAAGAGGGGAGTCCTGAGGCAGGAAATAGCTGGATATATGGTCCTACAGTTCATTAAAGAGGTCTCAGTGCTGGAGCTACAGATTTGAAGGTGACAGGCAGATGAAAGCCAAGTGAGTGGATGATACCCCTAGGGAGAAAATACAGGTGAGACAGAAAGAGGGCTGTTCTGCACTGAACTGTGTCCTCCCCAAATTCATATGCTGAAGCCATAACCCCTAGGAATGCAGAATATGACTGTATTTGGAGATAGGGCCTTTAAAAGAGTAAGTAAGTTAAAATGAGTTCATATAGGTGGGCCCTAATCCAATATGACTGGTGTCCTCATATGAAGAGATTAAGACACAGACATGCACAGAGGGACAACTAAGTGAAGAACACAGGGAGAAGACGGCTGTCTGCAAGCCAAGGAGAGAGGCCTCATGAGAAGCCATCCCTGCTGTCACCTTGATGTTGAACTTCCAGTCTCCTGTCCTTTGTTGTGAGAAAATAAACGTTGACGCCACCCGGTCCGTGGTATTTTGCTCTGGCAGCCCAAGCACACTCACACAGGGTCTCAGGACCAAATAACAAAGAACTTCAACATTTAGAGGCGAAGCAGAATATGAGAAGGTGGCAAAGGGGTTCTAGCAGAGGCCCCAGGGAAATGGAGAAACAGAGAAAAGTGAGGGGTCACCAATGAGAAGGGAAGGAAATATTTCAACAATGTCAGATGCTGCTGAGAGGTCAGAGCTGATCACTAGGCTAGAAAACACCCATCAGATGTAGCGATACCATGATCATGGGTGACTCTCATGACAGCTACTCTTGAGAGGCTGGAGTGGGGCTGGCAGAGGTGAGAACAGAGAAAGAGAGTGGACAGAATCACTCCGTGATGCTGAAGACAGAGAGTCAAAGCTCCTTGCTAGAGGGCAAGGGGGTACAGGGACGAGTTTAGGAGGCAACTGGAACCAGTTCACGTGGTGACGGGACAACAGGAAGGAGTTCTGAGCCCAGGGAGTTGGGTCTAGACCTGAATTTCTCAGACCTGACTCACCACCAGATCACCTTGGGAGCTCTGAATCGGTCTCTAGAAATCTGGGAATCTGTATTTTCAAGGAGATCTTCTAGGAGATCTTGATTAGCTGATCCACAGACTAGCACTGGAAACCATTGTTCTAGATGATTTTTTTTTTCTTTTTTGAGATGGAGTCTTACTCTGCTGCCCAGGCTGGAGTGCAGCGGCGCGATCTCACCTGACTACAAACTCTGCCTCCCAGGTTCAAGTGATGCTCTCGCTTCAGCCTTTCAAGTAGCTGGGATTACAGGCATGTGCCACCACTCCCAGCTAATTTTTTTTTTTTTTTGAGACAGCGTCTTGCTCTGTCGCGAGGCTGGAGCACAGTGGTGCAATCTCAGCTCACTGCAACCACCGCCTCCCAGGTCCAAGCAATTCTCCTACCTCAGCCTCCCGAGTAACTGGGACTACAGGTGCACATCAACTCGCCCAGCTAGTTTTTGTATTTTGAATAGAGATGGGGCTTCACCATGTTGGCCAGGCTGGTCTTGAACTCCTGACCTCAAGTGATCTGCCCACCTCAGCTTCCCAAAGTGCTGGGATTACAGATGTAAGCCATCTCGCCTGGTCATATTCTAGATGAATTTTAAAACCAACGTAGCCCTTGGCATCCTATGAACCAATCCTATTGACTTAAAAAAAAAAAAAAAAAAAACAACTAAATGTTCTTTTACAAGCCAGATTTAAAAGGTAAACTCACCTTATTCAAAGGCCTCAGGAGAAGCCAACTCTGCTGTTACCTTGATCAAAGAATAAACTTCCCTACTTTATTTTTTCAGATTTGTGTCTTGTTGTGGCAGTAAAACAACCTTCAGGTAGAGAATATTACTACTAATTTTTTTTTTCCTTAACAAGAAGACAAAACATTTTCCCAGAATGTTGATGAATGTATATCAGAGTAAAATAGCTATGTAATGGACAAAATAAGCAAAAAACTATCTTCTTTTATAAGAAAAATAAAAAAAGAGTGATCTCCATTTTATAACTTTTTTATTCATTCATTCCACAAATATTCATTTAAGACCCAATACATGTAGACAATGTGGGCAGCAACAAGTTATCATTGCCCCTTAATTTCTCAAAGGAGAAATAAGATTTTGTATGATTTTAAAATAACCTAATTTTTTTTTTTTTTTTTTTTGAGACAGAGTCTTGCTCTGTTGCCCAGGCTGGGGTGCAGTGGTGCGATCATAGCTCACGGAAACCTCTGCCTCTCGGGCTCAAGCTATTCTCCTGCCTCAGCCTCCTGAGTAGCTGGGACTACAGTTGCATGCCACCACGCCCAGCTAATTTTTGTATTTTTGATAGAGATAGGGTTTCATCATGTTTGGCCAGGCTGGACTCGAAGTCCTGACCTCATGTGATCTGCCTGCCTCAGCCTCCCAAAGTGCTGGGATTACAGACGTGAGCCACCATGCCTGCCGTAAAATAACCTGAATTTTTGTGCAATAGATAAGTTGGTTTTCTAGAATTTTTCTAACAGGGTATGGTTGTTTTTCTTTTTTCTTTTTTTTTTGAGACGGAGTTTCACTCGTTTCCCAGGCTGGAGTGCAGCGGCATGATCTCAGCTCACTGCAACCTCCACCTTCCAGTTTCGAGCAATTCTCCTGCCTCAGCCTCCGGAGTAGCTGGGATTACAGGCACATGCCACCACGCCCAGCTAATTTTTTGTATTTTTAGTAGAGACGGGGTTTCACCATCTTTGCCAGGATGGTCTCTATCTCTTGACCTCATGATCCGCCCACCGCGGCCTCCCAGAGTGCTGGGATTACAGGCGTGAGCCACCCTGCCTGGCCAAGGCATGGTTGTTTTTCTAGAATTTCCATTAATATCAATTAGTTTATAGCAATATGTATAAAATTCGAGGGACTGATTCCCTTTTCTTAGCATGGAGATTAAAATTGAATGGGTGAAGTCAGCGAATTCGAGAGAACACACACATACGCAGATCACTAGAAAGAAGATGAAACAGGAAAATGCTGACATTCTCGTCACAACAAGAACAGGGAGAGCCAGAGCGCTTTTGGAGCTTCAGAGAATGGAGAGAGCAAGGCGCCCACATGCTGGGGACGTCATAACAGAAAGGGACACACAAATGAGGCCAATTGGTCTCCTGAACAGAGCACCCTGTGCTATTTGAGAGAGTCTGTGTAAAAGATGGAGTAAGAAAATCTGAGTCATGTTTAAAAGCATTAGCTTGGGCTTGCACACTGTATATCAGTGTACTATGCTTGCATACTATATATCCAACTTCTGGGAATTTTCTAGGGGAGACAGTCTTAAACATGGAAAAGACTTCATGCATAAAGATAGTCAGAGCAGAGGTTTTCATATTCATAATAATGACAAATTAGAAAGCACCTAAACGTTTGAGTATTGCAGGTGTCTCTGTTTGTGTCCCAGGTGTCTCAGGACCAATGAATGTAAATAACCAAGTCTTCTGGATCCGAGTTGCCTCCACCGTCCAATAAGAAATAATCGCTGTACAGGAGGAAGCAAACAGGTGAGTCATGCAAAGTGCTTACCTGGCAGTATGATTTCAGGAAAGCCCATCTTCCGGGCTATTGCTGTTGATCTATCAACCAAGTGTGAAAAATTCTTCTGAACCTGTGTGAGGTCACCGGGCAAGAGCTTCAAGGATACCCAAAGTCCTTAAAAGAAATAAAAGATAAACATTTAGTTCTTTGTATGATCTATAAAACACACGCATAACTGGTGAGAAGAACATTTGAGTTGTATAGTCACAACCTTACTATAAAGATGTAAATTCTCCCCCAGTTGACTTATAATTTTAATGACACTTCCATTAAAATCACAACAGGACCTCTTTGAGAATTTGATGGAGATGTGAACAGATGCTAACTTTGGGGGAAAAAAAGGGTAAAGATAGGCCCTACCAGATACTAGAATATATGGTAAAGCTACAACCATCTGTGATCCCACTGGTAAAAAAGATATATATATATATGAAACATATATATATATATATATATACATATATATGAAACAATGAAATACTATAGTGTATAGCAATTTAATATATGGCATAAGAGAAATAACAAATCATGAAAAAAATCCAATAATTACATGAATATGCTGAGATTATTTTCTTGCTACTTATGAAAATTTATTTTCCCATCTTGTATTTTCATTAAAATAAATTCCCAATAATGAATTACATAGAAAAAGAAGGCAGAACATTAAAAGAAAAAAGAAGTGTATAGTTATTAAACCTCTGAGAACAAACCATTTTTCCTTTTTTTTTTTTTTTTGAGACAGAGTCTCACTTTGTTGCCCAGACGGGAATGCGGTGGCATCATCTCAGCTCACTGAAACTTTTGCCTCCCAAGTTCAAGCAATTCTCATGCCTTAGCCTCCCCAGTAGCTGGGATTACAGGTGTGCACCAACACACTGGCTAATTATTGTATTTTTTTTTTTAGTAGTGATGGGGTTTCACCATGTTGGCCAGGCTGGTCTCAAACTCCTAACCTCAAGCAATCCACCTGCCTCAGCCTCCCAAAGTGTTGGGATTACAGGCGTGAGCCACCACGCCCAGCCCTAATGATTTTTAAATATCAGTTTGCAACATAACCAAGAGTGCAGGAATATAAACACTCACACATAGTAGAAATTTATGGCAAGCAATTTGGCAATATGTGTATCTCCAGGTGTAGGCTTGTTCCCAGCATGTGACCTAGAAATCCAACTTCTGGGAATTTTCTCAGGGAGACAGTCTTAAACACGGAAAAGACTTCATGTATAAAGATAGTCAGAGCAGAGGTTTTTATATTTGTAATAATGACAAATTAGAAAGCACCTAAGTGTTTATCTAAGGGATTCCCTTTCCTTAAATCTAAACCCTGGAATATTATGCAGCCATAAAAAATATTTGTGACGAGCATAAAAACATTTGGAAAGTGCTTGTTTGGCATGAAGTATGGTATTTGGAAAAAAAAAAAAAGAAAAAAGAATGAAAAGTGCTTGTTTTGTTGTTAGGCAGCAAGAATGGAAATGACTTTTTTTCAGTTTTGTTAAAAAAAAATTACACATACATGGTAATCTGTTTAGTGTAATGGTTTTCCACGCCAACTGAAATTATATTTAGTTAAAAACTCTAAAAAAACAGAAATAGGGCCGGACGCAGTGGCTCACACCTGTGATCCCAGCACTTTGGGAGGCTGAGGCCAGAGGATCACTTAAGGTCAGGAGTTCAAGACCAGCCTGGCTAACATAGTAAAATCCCGTGTCTACTAAAAATACAAAAATTAGCCGGGAGTGGTGACAGGAGCCTGTAATCCCAGCTACTCAGTTGGCTGAGACTGGAGAATCACTGGAACCCAGGAGGCAGAAGTTGCAGTGAGCTAGGATTGCGTTGCTGCACTCCAGCCTGGGTGACAGAGTGAGACTCTGTCTCAAAAACAAAAAAAAAACAAACAGAAAACCCAGAAACATATTTAGTTATTTGTTTTCAGGTTCTTTATTGATTTCTTGCATGTCTTTCCTATGCAGGATAATTGCAAATATATAAGAAACTAAATATCATGAAAATAATGTGCTGATTGCTTTCGTTTTGGAAGACAGTTACAGGGTAGTGAAAAAAAAGTCACTCAGTCTCTGTATTTTTGATACATACAGACTAATTCAGTCTTACATTTTTTTTTTTTTTTTTTAGAGGCAGTCTCAATCTGTTGCCATACCGGAGTGCAGTGGCAGAATCTCGGCTCACTGCAACCTCCGACTCCCTGGTTCAGGTGACTGTCCCGCCTCAGCCTCCCGAGTAGCTGGGATTACAGGCATGCACCACCATACCCAGCTAATTTTTGTACTTTTAGTAGAGACGGGGTTTTACCATGTTGTCCAGGAGGGTCTCAAACTCCTGACCTTGTGATCCACCCACCTCGGCCTCCCAAAGTGCTGGGACTACAGGCGTGAGCCACTGCCCCCGGCCCAGTCTCTACATATTTTTGATACAGGAGTTAAGAAATTATTTAGGCAGATAGTGAGGGTAAGGAAATCCTCAGCAAGGTTTTCCTTTTAATGAAAAGCAGTCCCCAAATCATTTTCTTTTCCAACAAAGAGCCGCCTGTAAAATCGAGCTGCAGACATAGACAAGCAAGCTGGAAGCTTGCACGGGTGAATGCCAGCAGTTGTGCCAATAGGAAAAGGCTACCTGGAGCTAGGCATGTCCAACATGGTGGCTCCATCTTCCTTTCTCTTTGCCAGCCATGTGTACAGTAAGAAACAGACAACACGACACCAGCCAGGTGGAAAGCCCATTTGTGTAAGATTAGGGTGGAGTGACCAGTCTTCCCTGCATGCTATGTAAATGTCACATCTAGTGCAACCAATCTGTGGGCCCTACATAAATCAGACACCAGCTCCTCAAGCCTGCCTATAATATTTGGGAGGCCCTATCTCTCACAAGAGAGAATAAGAAGCTATTTTCCTTTTTCTTTCTTTTGCCTATTAAACCTCCACTCCTTAACTCACTCTTTGTGTGTATCCATGTCCTTAATTTTCTTGGCATGGGACAACAAACCCTGGGGTATTACCCCAGACAACAATGCTGCTTCCTTTTTTTAAACTAATTTTATAAGCTCTGCAAACACAAGGCCTTAAAAAGTTGGTTAAAGCTCCGAGTGGTTCCTCTCCATGGAAATCTTTAGTAACTAAAGGTGAAAGATTTATAAAATATTAAGGAAAATCAAACCATTCAATCTTTGAAATTATACAAATATGGTCACCATCTTGGTATTTGAGTCTTTTCCTTATTTGATTCAAAATGCAATTTCAATAAGCAGAACTTCTCTTAGTTAAAACTCTATCAACAGAACATGATATGGAGATACTAAAAACTAAAATTTTTACATTATTTTATATTAATACATATTCATCTGTATTACTTTGGTTTCCTTCCTCTCAATTTTAAAAAATGTGATGGGATAAACTTATTCAGAATAGAGCATAATTATTATCTAGGGTCGGCATTGGGAACGAAGGGTAGACAAAAATGTGGAGGCCAGGAGTGGTGGCTCATGCCTATAGTTCCAGGGATTTGGGAGGCCAAGGTGGGAGGATCACTTGAGGCCAGAAGTTGAGACCAGCCTGAGCAATATAGTGAGACCTCATCTCTACAAAAAATTTAAAAATTAGCTGAGCATGGTGGTGCATGTCTATAGTCCCAGCTACTTGGGAGGCTGAGGTAGGAGGATTGCTTGAGCCCAGGAAGTGGAGGCTGCAGTGAGCCAAGACCATGCAATTGCACTCCAGCCTGGGTGACAACATGAGACAGTCTCAAAAAATAAATAAATAAATGAATGAATAAAGAGTAAAGACTCATGGGATAAAAATTTGTTCCACAGAATTTACAAAACACAACTGTGATCAAATCACTGCTGGGTACATCTCAATGCAGTTCAGTATTAAAAGCCTGTGGTAGGAAGCTGAAGGGGACAGTCCCCAGCAGAGGCTGTTTTGTATCAGAGAAAGATAATAAAGGGCAGGAGTCCAAGGACCCAGCTGTGAATGTCCCCCACCCTCAGCAGAGTCCCTCCCAGCTCTGGCACTGGACTGTACCTTGCCCTTTGTGATTCACTTCCTTTGCTGCAATCACTTTATTCAAGACTGAAGTGAGTGGCTCATTCTCCCCAATCACGTGTGATGTTATCAAAGGCGACATGATGAGCTGCCTCTGGCGGATGTAGGTTTCCATCGCAATTCTTGGGAAAGAGAAATAAGAGGTAAGGTGGGAGGGGGAGAAAGGAAGTCTCTGCAGCACAACCTCAGATAATGGTGAGTCGTATGGGGATAATCTGGAGATATCAACACTAAGTACCCCTATCTTTCTATCTTTCCTTTATTTTTCCATTTTGTGTCTATCTTAAATACTAAATTCACCTTGGAAATGACTTGAGGCAAAGAGGGAGGAAAAAAACCCAAGGGTACACAAAACTGGTGACCAACGGTTAGCAATTAAAATCAGAGGCAATGCTCCATGCTCTTTCAGAGGCAGAAGAGGCTGCTGCAATAGAATTGAAGACAGAGCACCCACGGAAGGGGCAGGAGCCCCCAGGTCTACTTCTGCTTGATAGTGAGCTCTGCAAGAGGCTCCCTTTGGGCCTCAGTTTCTCCATCTGTAAGAGATGGGCTGGGATCGCATGCCTGTTAAGGCTCCTGTCTAGTGTCAACCCCCTATGTATGAGCACAGTGTATATGCCTGGTGTCTGGTAGATGTTCTCAGATTTCCATGTGGTGACAAGCTAGATCTTGGCATGGGTGCTGCCAAACAAGCTCCATTTGAGTGACCTTATCAGGCCGCAGCTCGTAAAGGGCGATCAAAGAACCAAACACAGCCCCCATTCTACTGAAGGCAGAAGCACTATCAGCAACTGCACATGGGCCTGGTGCAGTACAACAGTCTCCTGTCTCCTCTGTCCACTGCATGTAGGCCAGCTTTCTCCGCAGGGATCCCTGTACCCTGACAATAAAACACACCGCAATATGTGACTGGCAAATGCGATTGCTATAGTCTTGAGTTCCTGTTTTTTACAAATGACTCTCTCTAAATGGACTTGCAGAATACCCATACAACACTCTCCTACTGGAAAACACTGTAAAGTTTTTGAAGTAAGTTATGGCAGCGCTTGCCATAAATCTTAGGCATTCAATGCCAGAGGCTGCAGTCTACGTTGTAAATACTTCACTGCAGCTGTTGGCTGCACAGTGAGCAGTAATGAAATTAAGGCAGGGTTCGTCAGGGACTCAAAGCACGGATTATACAGTGGGGACAATCTCAGGACTAAGTACTGTGATATGGTTGCTGGAGGAAAGCTGGTTCAGAAATTAAGCAGGAGGCACATCACCACCAGCAAATAAACAGATGGCTGTTTCAGACACGTTTCATATCCATGAAGGCCACTCCTATTATGTACATACAATCTTAAATACAAATATAACACATTCATAGTACTACTATATATATGGTACATTTATATTTATTAAGTATTATATGTATATTTATATTTATTCAATATACAGTCATATTCCTAACAATGTTTCAGTCAATGACAGACTACATAGATGACCGTGGTCCCATAAGATTATAACGGAGCTGGCCAGGCATGATGGCTCACACCTGTAATCCCAGCACTTTGGGAGGCCAAGGTGGGTGGATCACCTGAGGTCAGGAGTTTGACACAAGCCTGACCAACATGGTGAAACCCTGTCTCTACTAAAAATAGAAAAATTAGCTGGGTGTAATGGCATGCACCTGTAATCTCAGCTACTCGGGAGGCTGAGGCAGGAGAATTGGCAGAGATACTTTCTGAGAAACATGTCACTAGGCTCTCTTGTCATTGTGTAGATAACATAGAGTGCACTTACACAAACCCGGAATATATGGACTACTACACACCTACGCTGTATGGTATAGCCTATTGCTCCTAGACTATAAACCTGTCCAGCATGCTACTGTACTGAATACTGCAGGCAATTGCAACACAGTGCTATTTGTGTCTTTAAACATATTTAAACAGAAAAGGTAATGAGTTGTGCTGAGATGTTAAAACAGCTATAACATCACTAGGCAATAGGAATGTTTCAGCTCCATTAATAATCTTTTTTTTTTTTTTTTTTTTTTTTTTGAGACGGAGTCTCACTCTGTTGCCCAGGCTGGAGTGAAGTGGCACGATCTTGGCTCACTGCAAGCTCCGCCTTCCAGGTTCATGCCATTCTCCTGCCTCAGCCTCCCGAGTAGCTGGGACTACAGGTGCCCGCCACTGTGCCCAGCTAATTTTTTGTATTTTTAGTAGAGACAGGGTTTCACCATGGTCTCGATCTCCTGACCTCGTGATATGCCCGCCTCGGCCTCCCAAAGTGCTGGGATTACAGGCGTTAAGCCACTGCGCCTGGCCCTAAATTCAACATGTTTATTAAATATACTTAAACATATTTATATATTATACAATACATATTTATATAGGTATGTGCATACAGTGTTTTATATTATTCACAAAACAAGAGCAGCATTCATGGAGATGAAAGTTATCACATAACTTTAGGACTGTGCTACATAAAATATTTGTCTCATCTTGGAAGGTCAATATATAGGTGGTAGCATACAAGGTAAGTGCATTTTATTTTTTAATTATTTTATTTTATCTATTTTTACTTTATATTTTATTTTATCTGAGACAGGGTATGGCTCTGTCACCCAGGATGGAGTGCAATGGCCATATTTTAAAAAATAATTCATAGCAGCCTCTGGATAAAAGAGACAAGTACTACTTAGCATGGGCTATTTGCACTATTATGTTTAGAAACTGGTCCAAAGGTGTGGACTTAACATTGAAAGATTAAAATTTTTATATTTTATATATTACATATAATACATATTTTTTGTATAAAAAACAGACAACAGGAAAACAAAAACAGGAGCAAAATCACCAACAGTTACATCAACAGAAATAGTCACTGTTAATCACGGAGTAAATTTTTTGAAATATCTAAATTTTAAGGCTTTTAATGCATTGTAACAATTCATATTCTCTATAAGTAATGTATGTCTCCTTGTATCTACCCAACACTAAAGTGTGGTTAAGATAAAAACTAAACCTTGATGTTTCAATCTGCATTTCACTCATCCTCAATAAATGTACACCATTTCTGTGTGTGTGTGTATTCCCTTCACGTCCTTATTAATTTCTACTAATTCTTTATATATTACAAATACTCATCCTTTCTCATACACACTGCAAAGATTGTATTTTTTTTAATATGTATAAGTTCTTTATAATTTTTGGGTGGTTAAATCTATCAATTTTTATTTTTTTGTCTGAATCTTTAAAATGGCCTCCTTCTCATTACTACCATATAAAACTTCTATTTTCCTGTTAATATTTTAAGATTCTAGCTCTTACAATTGTATGCTTAATGATCTAAAATTTACACTGGCATAAGTTGTGAGACTGGAATCTAACTTAGGGATCTTAAATGACTAACTAACTTTCTCCAAAATTTTTTTTTTGCATAATGTATCTTTCTCCACTAATTTGTGATATCATTTGTAAAAAATGATATATTAACTCAAATATATGATTCTGGCTGGTTTGTGGAATTCTCAGTTTGTTCCACTTGTCTGCAGTGGCAGCTGCAAGTGAGCTGAGATGATGCCCTCTGACTGGCATGATGGCCCCTGGTGGGAGTTGGTCCCGGCAATGCTCTTGGCCTCTGCTAGGCCTCTACTGCCTGTGCAGGTGCTACAGCAGGTCATGACATTCACACCTGCACTTCTTCAGAGTGACACGGCTTGAATCTGCTCCCAACAGCTCCTGAATGGTCTACCCATGGCTCCAGCTCCTACAGCTCAATATGGAGGGCCTCAGTAAAGCTCTGCAAGGATCCTTTCGCATGCTCCCAGGCTGGCTTTCCCCCGACATGCAGGAACACTGGCCCATGGGTGTGTCAGCCCTTCACTCTCTCATCTCCTAAGCCCTCGCTACAGACAGTGGGGCCCTCAGACCAGCTACATCAGCATCACCTGGGAGCTTGTCAGAGGCAGAACTCCCCTGCAGCCTAACAAGGTGCCCTGATTCATATGCATGATGCAGTCTGAGAAGCCCTACGCTAGCCCACGTGATTCCGTATCATCCATGATGCCTGTTTCATGCAATAGACTGCACATATACTTTGGCATTGCTGACACAAGGATGGCACCTGCTCTGCATTCCAGGGCAGACAGATATGTGCCCTTTTATATTCTTTGATGCTTTTTTTTTTTTTTTTTGAGACGGAGTCTCGCTCTGTCGCCCAGGCTGGAGTGCAGTGGCGCAATCTCGGCTCACTGCAAGCTCTGCCTCCCAGGTTCACGCCATTCTCCTGCCTCAGCCTCTCCGAGTAGCTGGGACTACAGGCGCCAGCCACCACGCCCGGCTAATTTTTTGTATTTTTTTTTTAGTAGAGACGGGGTTTCACCGTGGTCTCGATCTCCTGATCTCGTGATCCGCCCGCCTCAGCCTCCCAAAGTGCTGGGATTACAAGCGTGAGCCACCACGCCCGGCCTGATGCTTTCTATAGAATCAGGAAAGCTCAGTTTACCCTCTTCAATGGGAGTCCAACATCAAGGACTTTGAATAAAGTCTTCTGTTCAGCTCCTATCTGACAATCTTGCAGCTTAGAATCTTTCCTTCTCTGAGAAAATGGTTTCTAGCACCTGTTTCTGTGTTAACAGACAATTGAATGGCTAATCCAGGTCTCAAGTCACCTGGGACACATGCCAAAGTACTTACTGCTGAAAGGGAATAAAATGCTGCTTTTCTTCATCATCCACCTTCCCATGTATGATATCAGTAATATCCATCACTAGGAAAAAGATAAACTTCATTAAAGAAACTAATTGCTTCATGCCTCAGTAAGTTACTATGGAAAAGGACAGTATCAGCAAACATAAAACACCGCAGGAAGAAAGGTACCAAGCCGGGACTTTGTTTTATTTCTTTGCCAATGGTGATTCCCAGTGTACCTAGCCTAGCAAAAAAGTGACTCATGAGGTGCTAAGGAAGGGGTCTGGGTTTTACTGGATCAATTTTGCAGACTACCCACTTTAAAAACTCTACAAGATCGAGTTGCTAAATTCTTTTGCTTTTTATTAAAAGACAGTCTTGCTCTTTTGCCCAGGTTGGAGTGCAGCGGCACAATCTCGGCTCACTGCAACCTCCACCTCCCCTGTTCAAGCAATTCTCCTGCCTCAGCCTCCCAAGTAGCTGGGACCACTACAGCGCATGCCACCACGCTTGGCAAACTTTTGTATTTTTTTAGTATAGACAGAGTTTCACCATGTTGGCCAGGCTGGTCTTGAACTCCTGACCTCCGATGATCTGTCCGCCTCAGCCTCCCAAAGTGCTGGGATTACAGGGATGAGCCATCATGCCCTGCCTGAGTTGCTAAATTCTTGAGAAATTTAACATCAGGTTACTTTTTAGTAAGTCTGGAACCAAAGGTCCAAGAGCAGAATTATGACATTTCCTTGATCGTTTTCAATCTATGAGCAACCAAAATGTCAATGTAAGGCCCAAAATATATTTCCTCAATTAAACAAACTACAGAGGAAGACGCGGGGCCTTTTGGCAGGTTCTGGGGTTTGATGTAAGCCAAGGAGCCTCTCTGAAAGCATTTAGAAACAAACACAACATTGTCTTCGATAAGTAAATTTCCTAGACCGGCAAACCACTTCCCAGCGAGTATTTTATTCCACTAAAATCAACACACAGACCCAGACAGGGAGGAATCCAATAGTCACAACTTAGGTTCTACTGTGTATAAGACACAGTGTTGGGCACTCAGGGGGAAAGAAAGGAGCGTGGGCTAGGTGAGGACACAGAACCCACACAAAGAAAACTGGCAGTGACGAGCAGTAAATGCTGCGTGTCTGATACTAACAATGACAACGTGATCCATCTCTTACTATCTCTGGGCCTTCTTCCCACCTTTCTTCCTCCTTTCCTCCTTGCCTCCCTCTATTTTCAAAATTGTGGCAAAACACACATAACATAAAATGTACTATCTTGTCCATTTTAAGGTGTTCAGTTCAGTGGCATTAAGTGTATTCACATTGTTGTGCAACCATCATCACCTTCCATCTCTAGAACTTTTTCATCTTCCCAAATGGAAACTCTGCACCCATTAAACACTAACTCCCCATTCCCCTCTCCAGCCCCTGGCACTTACCATTCTATGCTGGCTCTGTGAATTTGACAACTCTAGGCACCTCATATAAGTGGGATCATACAATATTTGCCCTTTTGTGTCTCGCTTATTTACTTAGCGTAAAGTCCTCAAGGTTTACCTACGCTGTATGTAGCATGTGTCAGAATTCTTGTCCTGTTTAAGGTGAGTAATATTCCATTGTGCATACACACCACAGTTTCTTTGTCCATTTATGCACTGATGGACACCTAGGTTACTTCCACCTTTTGCCTATTGTGAATAATATCGCTACAAACACGGATGCACAAATATCTCCTCCAGACCTTGCTTTTGATTGTTTTGAAGCAGGGCAGCTGGATCATTTGCTAGTTCCATGTTTAATTTTTTGAGAAATTGCCATGCTATTTTCCACAGCGCTACACTATTTCACATTTGTCTCTGGGTCTCTCTTGTACCTGCCACTCCAAAAGGTCTTCGGAGTCCACAGGTGTGCTTCTTGCCTTCCTTCAGCTCCATGTGGCCCACGCGGACAATCTGGCACACAAGGCTGACGCGGGGCCGGATGAGGTCCATGCTGCTGAGGTCCTAAAGGGGCAGAGAAAGTGTGAGAGGAGGTGGAGCTGGGCCACTGTATCACCCGTGTCTCTTTATCTTTACCCTCTACAACAAAATCCTGTTCAGACCTTATTTCTCAATGCTGAAATACCAGAACAACTCTCTTCTTCCCCATCTCCATCCAAGAGCTATTATGGCATCAGAGAACATGACTTTGTGCTTTTAAACAAGTGCTTTTTTGTTCCCCAGTTCCTACTTCAAATTTACAAATCAGATCATAGTCCTTTGGAAGTCTCCAGTTCATCAGCTTAAGCAGGGTATTGAAAAATCAGGGCCCTCATCATTGCGACTGTGTATCCTTCTTGGACGTATCTCAGCACAGGATGCATTTCAGCATCAAATGAAGTAAAAACTTGTGTAACACTGACATTTACTGGGTATCCACACAAGTCTGTGACGTTTCATTTCCTCTTCAAAACAAGCCCGTGAGGCAACTATGAGACAGGCACTGCTTTATGAGACTATTCACCTGATTTATGAGAGGTCTCCATTGAGAGCTTATCAGTGTATACTGAATCATGACAGATGTGTCAATGAAATACTTATTTCTCTTGTAGCTAGGGTTCTACACTTGTCTATATTCTTTTTTTTTTTTTTTTTTTTTGACAAGGTCTCCCTATGTTATCCAGGCTGGCCTTGGCCTTGAACATCTAGGCTCAAGGGATCCAGCCTCCTCGGCCTCCCAAAGTGCTAGGATTACAGACATGAGCCACCACGCCCGGCCATTATTTGTTTTCTTAAGGATGGGTGAGTAAACCCAGGAATGAGCTGATATCTCTCATTCAATTCAACTTCAGAAAAAAAAATTAATCACATCTCAAATTGGTTATATGAAACAGCTGCCCAAGCTCTCTTTACCGAAGCAAGAGTCACTTTTAACATAATCATTCCAAATCCAGGCCCTGCAATTTAGTTAACTCAGGTCTCCAAGGTATACATCAATGATAACGTCCACCCTGCATTTCTACTCTAGGTCTGCAAGGCTTCTGTTAATGGAAAAATTAAGACTCCAGGTGACTAGGTACATATATTGTGGCACATTGATAGAGTAGGCCCCCCTTGTCTGTGATGAATATGCTCTGAGACCCCCGGTGGATACCTGAAACCAAAGACAGTACCAAACTCTGTATGTGCTGTTTTTTCCTATACATACAATTTATAAAGTTTTACCTTTTCACTTAAAGGAAGCACGCTTCTCTTTGGCATATCTGAATTGCCAGCATCACTCCTCTTGTACTTTGAGGTCATTTTTCCTTTTTAAAATTCTTTAGTAGAGACAGGGTTTTACCATGTTGCACAGACTGGTCTCGAACTCCTGCCCTCAAGTGATGCTCCCACCTCGGCCTCCCAAAGTGCTGGGATTACAGGCATGGGTCTCTGTGCCTGGATTGATTATTGTTTATTATTTGTCTTATCCATCAGGACAAAAACTGCTTTTTTCCCCCCGATTTTTCATGGATGTATTTCATGTGTCTAAATCAGTGCCTGGCATTGAAGTACATGTTGAATAAACGGGTGGGTTATTCCTGCTAGGCAGATTGACGATTTTTCCTTTCATCTTTTCATTTTGTATGTTTTCCACATATTCATTATATGAATATGTTCATGTCACAACCAAAGAGAATGATTAAACAGAAGGGAGGACTTACTGTAAACACTGCTTGGAGGTTATTGAGCTTCTCTATTTCCTTGGGCATCCCATTACTGCCCCAACGAATTAGATAGTTCTCACTGGCAAAGGAAAAAAAAATTGCTCTTAATGACAGGCTAACTGGGGTTGGAGACGAGGCTACCCTTAGTATAGACTTACAAGGGAAGGAGGAAAGGCCAGAAATGCTCAGTGAAATTCAACAGGCTGGTGTGAAAAGAGCTGAGTTGGGAACTGGGACCACACAGATGGCCACTGCGGGGTGTCCTGGCATTAGAGAAGCGTCCCTGCTGTGGCTCTGCAAGGCATGCCCCACACAGATACAGGACACCCACTGCTCCTGATGGGCACAGACATGGTAGGGCTCATGGGATGCTACGGTCTGGGTTTTCCTTCCATCTCAAAATCTTTGAATAAAAGTTTCAGCTTTTCTAAATTAATAATTTAATTTTAGGCAGGGTGCAGTGGCTCATGCCTGTAATCCCAGCACTTTGGGAGGCTGAGGCAGGCAGATCGCCTGAGGTCAGGAGTTAAAGACCAGGCTGGCCAACATGGTGAAACCCCATCTCTACTAAAAATACAAAAATTGGTGGGGCATGGTGTCAGGTGTCTGTAATCCCAGCTACTTGGGAGGCTGAGGCAGGAGAATCGCTTGGACCCGGGAGGCGGAGGTTGCAATGAGCTGAGATTATGCCATTGCACTCCAGCCTGGACAACAAGAGCTAAATTCTGTCTCAAAAAATAAAAAATAAAGATAAAAAAGAATTTAATTTTATAACAGTCATTCCAAATCTATCCCCTGTAATCCACATTATTACATTAAAAAATTTTTTTAAAGAAACAAATTGTCAGCAATTACTTTTAACTATCTTCTCAAAAATAAATTCTCCATTTTCTTAGCTGTTAAACAGTAGTACCACTGTAGGGCTGAACAATGCCCATTACACTCCTTAGAGTCTTAAAAAAATGTTTTTTAATAGATATAATTTTCTTAGAGCAGTTTTAGCTTTGCAGCAAAGTTGGGCTGAAAATAGAGTCCCATAACATATTCTCTCCCCTCAGACACAACCTCCTTTGCTACCAACATTCCCCCGACCATAGTAGTAACATTAGTTAAAACTGATGAAGCTACATTGACACATCATGTACCCAAAGTCCACAGTTTATATAAGGGTTCCCTCCTGGCATCGAACATCCTGTGCATTTAGACAAATTCATAATGACATGCACCCACCACTATAGCATCATACAGAATAGTGCCATTGCTCTAAAAATCCTCTGTGCTCTGCCTATTCATCCCTTTCTCACCCTCCCACACAGTGTTTTGAATTCTTTGTTCCCATCTCCAAACCCTAATGAGTTTTATGTGATCTCTAAATCCCAGAGAGTATACAAACTGGCCGCATTGTTCTAGTAGTGACATATGAAGGCTTCATAGACCATATGATTTTACATTCTACTGCTTAGAAATCAGCCCTGCTTCCCTATTTTCTCCCCTCAAATCTGGCAAAGAGCTGCCCGGGTAGGGGTCAGGGGAAGGCTGGGTATCTTTGTTAGGTCAGCAGCAGGGGATCTGGGTCTCTGCTACCTGATAAAAGTGGACTGGTCTGGGTCATAGAGGGCCATAAACAACTCTGCATCTTCCCCGATGTTGCAGACAAAGTTCTTGAAGTTCACATAGAGGCCATAGGTGTGGATGGTACTGAAGATGGACTGGCCCCGCAGGTCGAAGTTCTGCAGGATTGACTGAACAAAGAGGGAACAGAGAAAAACATCTTGGTTTTGTCAAACGGGAAATGTTGGCAAAAATAAATAAATAAATAAATAAATAAATAAATAAATAAATAAGCAAGCCTGCAAATGGCAGACAAAGCCTGGGCACAGTGGCTCACTCCTGCAATCCCAGTGCTACTAGAGGCCCAGGAATTTGAGACCAGCCTGGGCAACACAGCAAGCCTCTGTCTCTACAAAAAAATTTTTTTAAAATTAGCTGTGCCTGTAGTCCCAGCTACCTGGGAACAGAGGAGGCTGCAGTGAGTAAGCTATGATGGAGTCACTGAACTCCAGCCTGGGCAACAAAGTGAGACCCTGTCTCAATCAATCAGTTGATTAATCAATAAATAACAAAAAACAAAACACAGATAACACCCAAGAGGAAGTGCATTTGCTAAGAAAAAGTGTATGTAAGTGGACAAATGCAGTGAGCAAAATATAATCATTATAATTTCAGTGATCAAGACTGTTCTGTTCAGGGCCTTGAACCCCAGACATTCAAACAAATGCTGTCTAAAGGTGATAATTCCAGGGTTTTGGTAGCTCCAAGAAGTGCCTGTCTTACACAATAGCTTCTGAATGAAGCTCAAAAGCACAAACATCATGATCCATTATCCTGGATAGAGAAATAACTCTCATTAAAAACAAAATATTCCACTGGAAAGGCTTTACCTTCAGGCATGGTTTGCCACTGGATTCAGAACACAAATATTATCAAGACCACGCTAAAGAAGTAAACACTACAAACCAGCAAACCAAAGAAAATTGACTCAAATCTTTACTCATTAGAACAGAAAGACTAGAAGAAAAACATATATCAAAATGTCAATGTGTTTGGGTCTGAGAAATCAAAATATGAATAAGTTTTTTTTTTAAGAGGCAGAGTCTTGCTTTGTTGCCCAGGCTGGAGTGCAGTGGTATGATCATAGTTCACTACAGCCTCAAATTCCCAGTCTCAAGTGGTCCTCCTGCCTCAGCCTCCTGGGTAGCTGGGACTACAGTCATGCACTACCATGCCCAGCTAATTTTTAAAAAAAATTTTTGTAGAAAAGGGGTCTCGCTATGTCACTATGTTGCCCAGCTGGTCTTGAACTCTTGGCCTCAAATGATCTGCCCACCTCAGCCTCCCAAAGGGCTAGGATTACAGGCATGAGCCATCATGCACGGATTCTAATTTTTCTTTAATGTCCAATTATCACTTTCAAAGTCTTTCAAACACTTTATTTTTAAATATTATTTATTTTAGCCTGGGTGCGGTGGATCATGCCTATAATCTCAGCACTTCGGGAGGTCGAGGAGGGTGGATCACCTGAAGTCAGGAGTTTGAGACTGGCCTGACCAATATGATGAAACCTGTCTCTACTAAAATTACAAAAATTGGCCAGGCTTGGTGGCTCACGCTTATAACCCCAGCACTTTGGGAGGCCAAGGCGGGTGGATCACAAGGTCAGGAGTTCGAGACTAGCCTGGCCAACATGGTGAAATCCTATCTCTACTAAAAATACAAAAATTAGCCGGGCGTGGTGGTGGGTGCCTGTAATCCCAGCTACTCGGAAGGCTGAGGCAGGAGAACAGCTTGAACCTGGGAGGCAGAGGTTGCAGTGAGCTGAGATATGGCCACTCCAGGGCAACAGAGCAAGACTCCATCTAAAAAAAAAAAAAAAAAAATTACAAAAATTAGCTGGGCATGGTGGCGGGCACCTGTAATCCCAGCTACTTGGGAGGCTGAGGCAGGAGAATTGCTTGAACCCAGGAAGAAGAGGTTGCAGTGAACTGAGATTGCACCACTGCACTCCAGCCTGGGCAACAGAGCAAGACTCCATCTCAAAAATAAACATATAAATAAAAAATAAAAATAAATAAATACTATTTATTTTGAAATTGTAATATATGCAATGAATGCAAGAGATTACACATTTAAAAAGTCTCCCTCCCACCCAGTTTTCCTTCCCAGATGCATCCATTAATAATTATTTCTTGTCTATTATTTCAGAGTTAGTCTATGTATATGCAAGCATAGATTTATATACATTTTTCGAAACATAAATAATAGCATTTTATATATACTGTTATGGATCCTGATCTTTTCACTTAATACATACCTTTGCAATCTTTCCATATCAGAATATATATATATACCTGCCTCATCCTTTCTGCTATGTTTCACTTTTAAAATGAGGACAAAACTACAGAAGTAGTTTTGTTCTCAATGATTTCCCTTTCTTTCATTAAAAACCAAGGCAAAAATGGAACCTCAGTGGGCAGAATTTCACATTTGAGGAACTGTACCTTCTCTTCTTGGATCTTTTCCTCAATCCTTTTGGAGGCCACCTCATGGGCCTTGAAGAGGGCAATGGTGCTGGTTTCGTCGGGGTCTAGGATGTTCCCATTGTCATCTCGCACCACCAGATCTAACCCCAGCATTCTGGAGAGAAAGCAGTAGTCAGCTGGTTCTCCTCACCAGTGGCAGACTTTTTACTGAGGAGTCCTCATCAAGGAGCCCAGAGGATCCATAGTTAGAAAGGGAGATGCTGGACAAGCCAAGGGAAGCACAGCTCATTGACTTTCCTCATTTCAGTTTCTGCCACCTTTCAACACTGTTAGAAAACTCATGAGATGATATTAGCCAAAGTCGTAGAAGGATATGCAAATATGGTCCATAGACCCTCAAGAGAAAAGTAAAAGTGGCACTGATTCTGACTAAAATCCTCTGGCCAATGCTTCTTGCCTGTATTCTTCTGTTATTACAAAGAGGAACTATGAAATGAAGTAAATAGAGCAAACAAAATTAAGATTCAACCTGTGTTTAATAAACACCTCCTTTGCCAGGCGCCATGGTTCACGTCTGTAATCCTAGCACTTTGGGAGGCTGAGGTGGGCAGATTACTTGAGACCAGGAGGTCAAGACCAGCCTGGGAAACATGTTGAAACCCTGTCTCTGGTAAAAATACAAAAACTAGCCAGGTGTAGTGGCATACGCCTGTAGTCTCAACTACTTGGGGGGCTGAGGTGTGAGGATGGCTTGAGCCCAGGAAGTTGAGGCTGCAATTAGTCAAGATTGCACCACTGCACTCTAGCCTGCGTGAGAAAGCAAGACCCTGTCTGAAACAATAAATAAATAAATACATACACACATACCTCCTATATACACTTCACAAACATTGATTGATTATAACGCCATGAGGTAGGGTGGAGGTAAATGTTATTATTTCCATTTTATGAGTAAAGGAACAGACCAAGTGGGCGTGGTCTCACTGTTTATTACATTGCTACGAAGGACCAATGAACAATTATTTGAGGGCTTGCTGCCTTGATTTCCTTAACTTAAGATGGTCATAAAGGAGACGAGTGAAGTAAGTCCTGGCTTGCTGCTATCTCATGGCCAGAGCATGGGCTCTGGTGTCATTTAGACCACAATTTGAATCTTGGCTTGAATACTTGCTACCATTATGACCCTGGAGAATTTAATTAATTCTGCAAAACTTTGGTTTCTTCATTTGTATACATTCCTTACCCTTCAAGGTTGTTGTGAGAATTTATTTTTTTTTATTTTTTTTAGAGACAGCCTTAAACTCCTGGGCTCAAGCAGTCCCCGTCTCAGCCTTCCAAGTAGCTGGGACTACAGGCTTACATTACCATGCTCAGCTAATTAAAAAAAAAAAAATTGTAGAGATGGGGTCTTGCTATGTTGCCCAGGCTAGTCTTGAACTCCTGGCTTCAAGTGAGCCTCCCACTTCGGCCTCCCAAAGTGCTGGGATTATAGGCATAAGCCATTGCACCTGGCCCTGTTGTGAGAATTTAATAAGATAATGCATGTACAGTACCTAATACTATATGTAGCATACAGTAAACTCTCAGCTTAAGCATAAATGTTAGCTCTTGATATGGTCTGGATCTATGTTTCCACCCAAATCTCACATTCACTCTAATGTTGGAAGTGGGGCCTGGTGGGAGGTGATTGGATCATGGTGGTGGATCCTTCATAAATGGTTTAACACCATCCCTTTGGTGCTGTTCTCGTGATGGAGTTCTCACGAGATCTGGTTGTTTAAAAGTCTGTAGCCCCTCCCACCTCTCTGTCTCTTGCTCCTGCTCTGGCCATGTAAGACGTGCTTGCTTCCCCGTCTGCCATGATTGTAAGTTTCCTGAGGCCTCCCCAGAGGCAGAAGCTGGTATGCTGCCTGTACAGCCAACAGAACCATGAGTCAATTAAACCACTTTTCTTATAAATTACCCAGTCTCAGGTATTTCTTTATAGCAGTGTGAGAATGGACTAACACAGTTCTTATCGCAGCAACTAGCAGAAGCAAACACCTGGCTGTGTGTGAAGTTGTAGCTCTGCATATGCTTGGGAATACTAAGGGCTATATCGTGGGTGCAATCCCTCCCCTCAAGGCTTTTGTGCCCAAAGTTCACACAAAAGTAGAAAAAATTTTGCTTAGGCTCAAGAAGTTGAGAACTGTGGTGGAAATAGGATACTGCTATCCGAATACCCAGCATGCATTCCCGGCACCAAAGAGCAAGACTGCTCAGGGATAACACTGCAACGTGCCAAGTCTTTGGGAAGAACGCAAAAATGCCTCCTCTCCCTCCTCTGTGTTTTACAGCATCTGTATCAAGTGATTTCATCTGGCAGGTTCCTTTCCATGGCGGCCAGACCCAGACTCATGAACGATGGCCATGCTGGCTGCTCGCAGACTGGATCAGGAAGGCACTGACACAGCAGCTCCATTTCCTGAGCTACTTCCAAGAGGTGGAATGGGAAAGAAGTCATGTTCTGCCGTTTGTGGGGTGTGAACATCCTGTGCCAGAGATCACGGGACCTCCAGGCCAATGTCATGGCAAGACACCAAATGGCAGAAGTGTCCTATGTGCAATGGAGAGTTGCCTTATCCCACCTAATTGGCCCTTTATTTATTTATTCATTTATTTATTTATTTGAGACACAGTCTTACTCTGTCACCCAGGCTGGAGTGCACTGGCGTGATCTTGGCTCACTGCAACCTCCACCTCCTGAGTTCCAGCGATTCTTGTGCCTCAGCCTCCCAAGTAGCTGGGATTACAGGCATATGCCACCATGCCCAGCTAATTTTTATATTTTTAGTAGAGATGGGGTTTCATCATGTTGGCCAGGTTGGTCTCGAACTCCTGACCTCTGGTGATCTGCCCACCTCAGCCTCTCAAACTGCTGGGATTCCAGGCATGAGCAACCTCACCTGGCCTAATTGGCCTTTTAATAAGTCCTCTGACACCACAAGCCTGGCAGTGCAGCCACTGTGGGTATGGTCTTCTGGGTGGTCAAGTAATAGGGGAGGGCACTATTAATTCTTAACCCTAAGAAGGCAGCATTAGACATGGAGTCAAAAGTCTTGGGTTCAAATTTAACCTTTCCCATTTATTACCTATGTGACTGGGAAGTAAATCACTTAAGCTCACTTGGTCTGTTTCTTTATCCATAAGACGTAAATAATAACAGCTACCTCAACCCTATGTTTTAAGATTATAATCAAGTAATGTATATGAAATGTACATAGAAGGTGTTTCCTAAATACTGCTTGAATCTGAATCTTGCATGGCATGTTCACTTCGGCTACTTCAGAATATAGTTGTCACAGTCTATGACATTTAAATAAGTGGCATAGTGATCTGTATTTTAGTAGGTCTCTGAGGGATATCCAAGAATTCCGAGATTGGAAAAGCAAGGTAGAGGAGGAGGAAAAAAATCACATATGCACAAGTTGAAGAAATTTAGAAAATGAAACTAAATTCCAAAAGAATCACCAATAACAACTAACCGAGGAACCACTTCTGCCTTTTAAAAAAGAGCTGGTCAGGAGGCAAAAACCCCAGGCCACCATCAATTTGGATATAGGACTGAATTTCTCATTTTCCTAAAGGCAGTGATATCTGGAGCCTAGACATGTGCCTGAGTTAATTAGAAGATTAATGAAGTGATTAACTCTGTAGAGGTGATTGTAGCCATAATCAACAGGCTACAAACATGTTTTACTACTCCTGCAAGTCTGCTTTTCACACACTGTAGACAATGGTCCCGGTTAGGGGGAGATGAAGAGAAAGAAAGAGAATGAGTCTGGTACTGATTTGGAATCCACTGTTAGAATAAAAATAGATACAGTCCCAAGTATCTGAAAATGTCAACTTCAGAGGCTTGGTCATTTTCAGGGATTTTAGTTTAGTTTAGTTTGTGAGACAGGGTCTCACTCTGTTGCCCAGGCTGGAGTGCAGGCATGCAATCATGGCTCACTGCAGCCTTGAACCTCCAGGTTCAAGTGATCCTCCCGAGTAGGTGGGATGACAGGTGTGCACCACCACACCCAGCTAATTTCCAAATATTTATTGTAGAGATGGGGCCTCGCTATGTTGTCCGGGCTGGTCCCAAACTACTGGGCTCAAGCGATCCTGGAGCCTCATCCTTGCAAAGTACTGGGATTATAGGTGTGAGCCACTATGCTCAGCCAGGTTTTTTGTTTTTGTTTTCTTTATTTGGAGTGGAGCAGCCTCAATCCAAGCCCCATCTTTCCTGGTCATCTGTCACCTCCATGGGATCAGAGATCCAACACAGAGCCTGGCCATGGAGGGAACTGTGACATTTTTTTCAACAAAATTAAATGTCTTCAAAGACAAAATGAGAGCAGTAAGCATTATTCTTTGGCAACTCTAAGATCAAAAGTCTGCTGCAAACAGTGTCATTAGCGTGAACATGCCCACTGTTCGCCAAGTTTTCAGTGAAAAGTCATCCCTGGTTTACCTACCTGTTCCCATGATCAATTTTGGCTGTGACCTTCTTCTTGAGCTCTGCCAGTTCATCCTTGGGGAGAGTCCCAGACAGGATCTGGGACCGCCACTCGATCAGGCTGTACGTCATCTGCTGCAGCTGGCGGAAGAGGGTGAGCTTGTTGTTCTAAGATGAGAAAATATGATGAGGAGAAGATTCTTAAAAAAAGGTGTGACAGGATGGAAACATCCTTTTTTATTTGTTTGTTTTTAACAGGAATGTCAGATGAGAGGGAACATCTTTTGGCCGATTCTTTTTTTTTTTTTTTTTTTTGTGATGGAGTCTTGCTCCGTCGCCCAGGCTGGAGTGCAGTGGCACTATTTTGGCTCACTACAACCTCTGCCTCCCGGGTTCAAGTACAGACAGGGTCTCACCATGTTGGCCAGGCTGGTCTCAAACTCCTGGTCTCAAGTGATCTACCCGCCTCGGCCTCCCAAAGTGCTGGGATTACAAGCTTGAGCCACCATGCCTGGCCTGTTCGATTTTTTTTTTTTTTTTTTGAGACGAGTCTTACTCTGTTGCCCGGGCTGGAGTGCAGTGGCACGAACTCAGCTAACTGTAACCTCCTCCTCCCAGGTTGAAGTGATTCTCCTGCCTTAGCCTCCTGAGTAGCTGGGACTACAGGTGCATGCCACCACATCCAGCTAATTTTTGCATTTTTAGTAGAGATGGGGTTTCATCACGTTGGCCAGGCTGGTCTTGAACTCCTGACCTCAAGTGATCTGCCCGTCTTGGCCTCCCAAGGTGCTGGGATTAGAGGCATGAGCCACTGCGCCTGGCCTGGTTCTTTATAAGGTGTTATTTAATCAATCATGTCATAGAGTAAGCTGCATGCATCCAGGGATTTTAAGAAAATATATTAATAAGAATGGCTTTCTCCCGAGCCATTTCTACACCCTCTCCTCTTGCAACTGTGGCAATTGGTGATTGTAGGGTAAACAGTGGGTCATACTCACAAACATATCAAATCATCCATGTACCCTAAAACTCTAGCCATGCCCTTCCTGGGTTTAAAGCCCTCCATTGACTCTCAATGTCCTCCAGACACATATCTTGATCCTTCCTTATCTTGACTCTTCCGCACATTCCCAGCTGCATTTCATACCGGTCTCCACCCCAACAATCTATGTTCCCTTCCATGCAAAGCCATGTCCATTTCTCTCCAAGGCTCCAGATCCTCTCAATATGTTATTTCCTCTTTTGTCCTCTTCCTCCAAATCTACCCCCACCCCTATCCTTTTCTGACTCACACTACACCCTCTGCCAACTGGTAATTCTGATTTCTTCAGTCTCAACTTAGATGTCTCTACCTTGAAACTTCAACTTTAGGTTAGTGGTCCCATCCACAGTGCCCAGAATTTGCTCCCATGATAGCATGGAGAACCCTGGGTTACGCTGGCTCATCTGCCTCCCTGCTTAGCTGGTAAGCCTTTATAGGACAGTTTGTTCATTTGTGTGTCCCTAGAATATAGCTGGTACAAGTAGGCACTCTAGCAAATGTACTAAATGAGTGAATTATGAATGGAGAAATAATTATAATTTCAGAGATAAGAAATACTAGAAAATATAATTTTAAATATTATTTTAAAGTCTCCATTTCCCCAGACAATTGTTAGACCATTCACATATTAAACTGTTAATCTTGGTTTCACTAGTAACTTACTGTAACCAAACTAAATTACCTTACAACTAAGTAATCATTTGTTTTTCAATCATTTTAAGAATCAAACACTTGACACCTAAGCCATCACACGACCTTCTAAATCAAGCTCGTCCAACCTGTGGCCCTGGACAGCTTTGAATGCAGCCCAATACAACTTCATAAATGTTCTTAAAACATTATCATATTTTTTTGCAATTTTCATTTTTTAGCTCGTCAGCTATCATTCATGTTAGTGTATCTCATATGTGGCCCAAGACAATTCTTCTTCCAATGTGGCCTAGGGAAGCCAAAAGATTGGACACCCCTGATCTAAATGATTGACGGCTTCATTTTAATTTTTTTAAGTTAATGAGCATCCACTATGTGCTGGAAATAAAGTTTCTGCCCTCAAGCATCTAACATTCTAGAGAGGGTAAGACAGCAATAAGAAAGTAAATACATATGCTATATATTATATCATAATATATATACACATGAGATAATTTCTGATGATGAAAAGTGCAAGAAGAAAATAAATAGGACAATATGATCTTGTGTATATAGGGGAAGGATGTTACTTTAGGTACAGCGTTCAGAGAAAAGTCTTCTGTGTATCACTTTTGAGATGTTAGTTAAATAAAACCCCGTAGAACTCCACTCAATCCGTATATACTATAAATCCATTTCTTTCATTCTTTTTTTTTTTGGAAATGGAGTTTCACTCTTGTTGCCCAGGCTAGAGTGCAATGATGTGATCTCAGCTCACCGCAACCTCCGCCTCCCGGGTTCAAGCAATTCTCCTGCCTCAGCCTCCCGAGTAGCTGGGATTACAGGCATGCGCCACCACGCCCAGCTAATTTTGTATTTTTGGTAAAGATGGGGTTTCTCCATGTTGGTCAGGCTGGTCTCGAACTCCCGACCTCAGATGATCCGCCCGCCTCAGCCTCCCACAGTGCTGAGATTACAGGCGTGAGCCACTGCACCCGGCCCCATTTCTTTCTTCTTTACAGTTGAAAGTCATGATATAGTTATATAACCTATACTTCTGAAATTATAGGAAAATATTCTTCTTATCTGCTATAAAAACAATGCACATTGGCTGGGTGTGGTGGCTCACGTCTGTAATCCCAGCACTTTGGGAGGCCGAAGCAAGAGGCTCACTTGAGCCTCAGAGTTTGAGACCAGCCTGGGCAACATAGTGAGACCTTGTTTCTGTAAAATAAACAAACAAACAAAAAACCCCCAAAAAACAATGCACACACAGAGAGAGATGTTGACAGCACACAATGTTCTCTAGTGATGTCCTTCTATGTCGATCCTAAGGACACAGATTCCTAGACCAGGTGTAGACTAGAAACAGGGCTGAAAACATCCAAAATACTCCTTAACAAAGAATAAATGAGGAAGAAAGAGGCCTTGGTGTAAAGTAGGGGGCAATGAACAAAACTGAGATTAGCAGAGTGTGATGAAACCCTAACACAAGTTCAAAGTTCTGTGGCAACACAAAGGAAAGAGATGAAGAACCCATTTATCTGTGATTGCAAAATGCTCTGTTAACACCGCTGATCTTAAAAAACACAGAAGGCAAAGCCTGTCTAAAATTTTGAAACTACCTACATTTACTGCTTTTAGCATTTTCTGAATTGCCTCTTCCTCATCCCCCAGTCCTTAGCAAAACATAAAAATGAGGCTTTTAAAGATCCTATTTTTAATAAGCAAAGGTAAAAACCCTGCTTTTTTCCTTCAATCTTATATAAAATGTTTCCATTTAATTTTCTTCAAAATTAGAAAAAGAAGTGAGAAATTAAGCCTATCAGTTTTTGCCTTTCATAACTGCTAGGCAGAAAGAGACTCTTATTCTCTTTCTTGCAACACATTTGTCCACTCTTAGCTATTTAAAATGTTTTCTAATGTTAAGATATTGCTTCTCATAATATAGTACTGAAAGAGTTCAAAGGCTCCGGAGATCCTCTGTGTGACACAGTGCTTTGTTTGGGGTACATGTACACAAGTTCTTAGTCTCAATTATATTAGACACTATCCGTGGCAATTTAATTATTGCCCGTCCATACCAGCCTTGTTTGCCAAGTTTGTCCCCCAAGGAAGGATGAAGACAGCCATTCTTCTCTGATTTACTGTGCCAAGTGAATTCTGAATAGACAAGCTAGAACACACCAAAGGAAACAATTTCCCCATTCACTTCAAGGAGATGGACTTTGTTGCTACATTCCTAAGAGCATTCTAAGCAAGACGTTTCACATAATAGTTGGTCCCCGACACTTCATGGGTTTTGGGGGAAGCATATGAGGACAGGTGAAGAGAAAACCAAACACTCACCAAAAGAGCACGGGCTGGCTGGGCGCAGTGGCTCACACCTGTAATCCCAGCACTTTGGGAGGCCGAGGCAGGTGGATCACCTGAGGTCAGGAGTTCGAGACCAGCCTGGCCAACACGGTGAAACCCCATCTGTACTAAAAATACAAAAATTAGCTGGGTGTGGTGGCGGGTACCTATAATCCCAGCTACTCGAGAGGCTGAGGCAGGAGAATTGCTTGAACTCAGGAAGCAGAGGTTGCTGCAAGCCGAGATCACACCATTGCACTCTAGTCTTGGTGACAAGAGAGAAACTCCATCTCAAAAAAAAAAAAAAAGCATGTGCTAAGCTCCTCTGAGGCTCTATTTTCTCTCCAGTTGCCCTCCTTCCAGCTCTTTCTCTCCTGAATCCCATACTGCCCAGGCCCGCCTGTTGCAGAAGCCTTCTCGGTTATCTCTCGTCATCACTCACTTCAGCCTTTTCTGCATTATCAGCCACTGTCACATCATCCAAGAATTTTTGTGACCCTCTCCACAAAAGACAGCACAATCCTGGAACACAATAGGGACTCAAAAACAAACTTTGACAGCTTAAATTTAAAATAACACTCTGTAATACTCTGCTTTCAATTTGAGTGAAGAATGGCTCCACAAAATAAAGCAATCTAAATTTTTTTCAGGATAGCAAAGATATTCCTGCATTTGCCTAGAATTTCTCCCTCTCCTACTTGGAGATACCTGAAGCCTCACTTTTTATAGTTTTAGTCCAAATATTTATAACTTTTTTTTTAATGGAGTCTCGCTCTGTCACCCAAGCTGGAGTGCAGTAGTGCAATCTTGGCTCACAGCAACCTCCACCTCCCGGGTTCAAACAATTCTCCTGCCTCAGCCTCCCAAGTAGCTGGGATCACAGGCATACACCACACAATGGGATAATTTTTGTATTTTTAGTAGAGACAGTGTTTTGCCATATTGGCCAGGCTGGCCTTGAACTCCTGACCTTAGGTGATCCTCCCACCTCGGCGTCCGGATGTTTATGACATTTTTTTCTTTTTTAAGAATGTCTAGAGATAAATACGAAGTCACAAGAAAAAATAGCTTTGCCTTCAATACCCACAGGAAAGGAGTATTATAGAATTTGAGGGGCCATTTAGATGATGGCCCCACTGCAATGGGTGTCAGAAAACCTGGACTCTATTCTTCATTTTCCCAAAGAATGCAGACCACACAGATGGGTAGAATGGTTCATGCCTATAATCTTAGCACTTTGGGAGGCTGGGGTAGGAAGATTGCTTGAGCCTAGGAGTTTGAGACCTGCATGGGCTAAAGACTCTGTCTCTACAAAATGGTAAGACTCTATCTCTACAAAAAATAAAAAATTAGCCAGATGTGGTGGTGCACGCCTGTGGTCCCAGCTACCGAGGAGGCTGAGGTGGGAGGATCACTTGAGCCTGGGAGTTTGAGGCACCAGTGAACTGTGACTGCACCACTGCCCTCCTGCCTGGGTGGCAGAACGAGACCCTATCTCTGAAAAAAAAAAAAAAACAGAAAAACAATGCAGACCACAGTCAAAAACCCTTTCTCTGGTCTTCTACCATTCCATGTACAAAAGAATCAATATTCACTCTGTTCACCAACCTTTCCTCTTCCATGCAGATTTTATGACTTAGAGGGAAACAGGCTTGGCTGAAAGTACGGGCACTTGGCTTCTATCTCGAATTCTATCATTAACTTGCTATGTGGCTTCGGGCATATTCCCTCTAGGGTAAACTCATATGTAAAATAAAGAGACTGGCACTAAAATCCATTCCCAAGGATAAGCGTCTTTGAGTCTATGACTGAGACATTAAACTCAATTATTCCTCCCAGGCAGCTTCCTGATTAACTGCATCTGACTCTGATCATCTCACTTGCTTGCACACTCAGTTGGCGTTGAGTCAAATTTTCCCAGTGTGGAGCTCTTTGCAATCAATCTCATGCCTTTTCCACGTAGCTATAACACCTGGGTCCAGATGGGGTGTTTTGGTCCTTCTGTGTTCTTGAGCTACACTGAATCCAGGGACCCCGGGAAGAGGAGATTTCCCACTGCCCTAAACACACTTCCTATCCATTCTAGTGCCTTTTCTCTGTGTCAGATAAAAGTGCAGTCTGACAAGCAAAGGTTTGATTTTTAAAGAAACCATTCAAATTAAAGGCCATTTTTTTGCCTCCTGTAGGAAAAGAAATCCTGACAGCCAGGCAACCAGGTCAGAGGAAATCAAAACTGGAAAAATACCCAAAGCACCACCCATGTCTGGTGCCCGTCAGTCAGTCCCACGCCACATCTTGGCTCTCTTGTTAGAGCCACACTGAAACAGGGCTTGCAACTCCCAGATAAAATGCCCTGACAAGAGGACAAAGTTTGCTATGGGAATTTTCTGTTCTTGGTAATAAGGAATAAGATGCTGGTTTCAAACCATGAGACCAGCTTAATTATACTTCAGAGCTTATGTTCCAGCAGCCAGTAATAACCACCAGTTCAAAGAGATTAGAATCGAGCAGCTTTAAACCGCCTGGATATGCGATGATGGGAAGAAAAGGCCATTCAGTGTGTTCTGCAAGTTCCCCTACCCCCTTCCCAATTATAGGCACTTTTTCTGCCCACAGGGTTCTTTACTGCTGGCAAATTTTAAGTGAGGGGAGATCAGTCCTTTGTATGAACTACATGTTAGCAATTAAATTCACTTGATTGGCTGGGCACAGTGGTTCACACCTGTATCCCAGCACTTTGGGAGGCCAAGGCGAGCGGATCACTTGAGGTCAGGAGTTTGAGACCAGCCTGGCCAACGTGGTGAAACACCTTCTCTACTGAAAATACAAAAATCAGTCAGGCGTGGTGATGCGCACCTGTAATCCCAGCTACTCCGGAGACTGAGGCATGAGAATCGCTTGAACCCAGGAGGCAGAGGTTGCAGTGCGCCAAGATCACACTACTGCACTCCAGCCTGGGACAGAAGAGTGAAACTACATCTCAAAATAATAATAATAATAATAATAATAATAATATTCACTTGATTCAACACTATGCCTTAATACCTTCTATCACCAAAAAAGATCTTCTATCTCTTTTCCAGAAGGAGTAGGATTAGATCCAGTCTTCCAAAGTTACGCGAACAAAACAGCCTGATTGACCACAATTCACTGAACCCTTTCTCCCGTGGGAAGATGAGGAATAGCACGAAACTAAATCTTAGGGTGAGAAGGTGCACAGCGTTGTTTATGGCATCCGAACAGCTTAGAATTTCCAGGACAGTCCTGTATTTGAAAACTCTTGCCCTACTGTGTCCACGAATACACTGCAATTTTTCAGTTATATGACCAGACTTTTAGTTTTTAGTTGAGAAAGTATGATCCTTTGACTTGAGATGTAGAATTGTTTATATTCAAAAAGTATAACTGAGTTGTTACGGAAAAGATAAAAGTTAGACATTACACGAATCCAACCGTTTCTAAGTCACTGCATGGGCATCCGCCCATCTAGCAGGGGGATCTGCCCTGATTCCACCTCAGCCGTGTGAAAGCAGGAAGAGGTATTGACAGAAAGGAAAAGAGGCCAAAGATCAGCTCGCTGGATCTGCTTTCCAAGTCTGGGAAGAACAGTGGATAGAAAACCTGAAACCCATCGACCTAGTTAAGTTACTACAGGGCTGGAGGGAGGCTAGACATTATCTGCCCACCCCTTCTGCCCGAAGCTAGAAGATGGGGAATAACCACAGTAGGTGGGCAACTGCACTCTTACATGACCTCAAGGCAAATGTCACTAAATCTTCCAGTGTGATCCAGCTCTTCTCTTACACTTCTCATTATCAATCAGCTCTTTCTAGGAGCAGAGTTGTGAGGGGTTAGTCAGGGGCTGTCATGTATTGACCACAGTGTGACAGGTACTACCCTGGGGTTTTATACAGATTATCCCGCTGAATTCTTACAGTAAATTTGCAAAGCATATAGTACATAAAATCCCCACTTAAGAGAAGAAAAGAAAACTTAAGGAGATCAAGGGACTTGTCTTAGGCGGCAGGATCAGCTAGTAGCCTTCTGCATCCAAGTTCTTTCTGTTTTGGTTTATTTTCAGTAACTTATTACTGGGTTTGTTATTTTTTCTGAATATAATAGTACATACCCAGTAAGGGAGAAGCCAGAACTTAAGAACTAGTCAGCCTGTCTGACTCCAATGTCCAAGGTCTTGGCACGTCACCAGGAGGCCTCCTTGATCACAATGTTCCCTCCTTTCCTGAACAACCAATGAAAACACACCCAGTGACCAGTTCCAACTGAGGCACAGCAGTATAGGGAAAGTCCATCAGAAACTGCTATACATTTGCAGATTCTCTGTATTTTGGAATGACCCGGGCCTCCTAGACCTGAATTTAAACCAAGCAGGTTCTCTATGTATGGTGAGAAATTTAGCTTGGCTGCTGAGTGCTCAAGGCCACTCTGCCTGAGATAATTGTTCCAAAGGAAGCGGCCTTGGATAAGGGGCCATACAGAAGGGAGCTTCAGAGTCTCAGGCAGGCAGTCAGGTAAGAGGGAAGCTATGTCAAGGCTTCCTAGGGGGAGGGTGTCCAGATGGCTACTGTTTCCAGCTAAGATAACATCAAAAGCACATGCTCCCATTGGCGGAGTACTTGATGGTCTGTCAGCAGCATAGATCACAGCCACTCTCTCTTTCCATACTCTCACAGTTCTACACAGTCAACACGGCAGCTTTTACATCAACTTTTGCAGAAGAACAACATCCAGCAGACTTGAAGTGTTCAAGTGACTTGCCCAAGGCCACAGAACTGGTTAGAACAGGACCCGCACAGGATACCCAGCTTCCCAATTCCTGGGCCAGTGTCTGTCTCCTAAAACCTGCTTCCTCTCCTGGGCATAAGGCCAACACCCACTGGGGAAGATAATCCAACAGAAAACAATAATAATATACCTAAGGAACAGAGAGACCATGGGGGGAGTCATCTCTTCTCTCCATTTTGGGTAAGTCGGTTCACCTCTGTTCGGTGTACATACTCCCCTCCCCTTTAAGACATATTTATGATTATTCTACATGGTTACCGTGTAACTGTTAAAAACAAATCACAGATAGGCAAATATTTTTCCTTTCTAGAATAATCACCAGTGTCTACATGGCTGGGCTTAATCTGGTTAGTGGATTGCATTTTCCCCTCATATGAGACTGTGGATCCACAACATAAATTTCTGGTGAACTGAGACTGAAAAGAAAAGAACAAGGAAATGTACTACAGAAATGTGGGATTTCTAAGACATCACAGTTATCTTTTTTTTTTGAGAAAGGGTCTTACTCTGTCACCCAGGCTGGAGTGCAGTGGTACAATCATGGCTCACTGCAGCTTCGACCACCCAAGCTCAAGCGATCCTCCCACCTCAGCCTTCTGAGTAGCCTAGATTACAGGTGTGTGCCACCGTGCCCAGCTAATTTTTGAATTTTTGACGGTCTGTCAAAACTCCTGTAGATATAGGGTCTTGCTATGTCACCCAGGCTGGTCTCAAACTGCTGGACTCAAACAATCCCCCAGGCTTGACCTCCCAAAGGGATGGGATTACAGGCGTGAGCCACTATGCTGGCCACAGGTGTCTTTAAAGACATCAAACAGAGTGCCTGGTGTTGTAATCTACAGGAGAAAATGCAAGAGAGAAATAATACAAGTATTGCTACATACTAGTAAAATCTATATTTATCTTTACATGGACTAAAGGAACTTACAGAATCAGAAAGCAAAAACATCAATAAAAGCGTACGGCAGGTGAAAGGAGATGGGACATGGAAACTAGAGATTTGGGTTTTTACTTGTTTCATAGTGAAACGTAATATTGAGGTTTGCTACTTTGATACAGAAATTTTTCAGTAAGAAGTTCAGAAATTCTGCCTCAAGTGAACTGTCAACGCTTTAGGAAAGGACAGGAAAAGAAAAAAAGAGAAAGCCAAAATTAATACTAGGATAGTGCAAAGATAATTGTGGGTTTTGCCATTTAAAGTAATGGTGAAAGCTGCAAATACTTTTGCACTAACCATGATAACAAATCTTAGTATATTGTTCCTTACTGGATGAGCATGTATCAAAAGGAGCAGCAGGTTTCTCAGTCCTATCAACTGATTGAGAATTTCTACAATGAATGTCTTTTAGTCAATCGACAGCAGCTATAAGACATTTTAAATTATTCACAAATACCAAAATAATTATGATATTAGATATCTAAATTAAAATGAGAAATGTGCTATCCTTGAAAAGAGGATTTTTTTTTTTTTTTAAACAGAGTCTCCCTCTGTCTCCCAGGCTGGAGTGCAATGGCACAATCTTGGCTCACTGCAACCTCTGCCTCTCAGGTTCAAGTGACTCTCTTGCCTCAGCCTCCCGAGTGGCTGGGACTACAGGCACCCACCACCACGCCCGGCTAATTTTTCTATTTTTAGTAGAGACGGGTTTTCACCATATTGGCCAGGCTGGTCTTGAACTCCTGTCCTTGTGATCTGCCCACCTCGGCCTCCCAAAGTGCTGAGATTACAGGTGTGAGTCACCGTGCCCAGCCTTTTTTTTTTTTTTTTTAACCAAATTCTGCTACTACAACATGAAACTCTCCCACCAAGGAAATGCTCAACAAGAACTTACCACCTTTAACTACTAAGAGATTTTGGCAGCCAAAATACATGAGTCCTAATTCTTCATCCCTATTCACTTCTTTTTTTTTTTTTTTTTTTTTTGAGATGGAGTTTCACTCTTGTTCCCCAGGCTGAAGTACAATGGCGTGATCTTGGCTCACTGCAACCTCTGCCTCCCCAGTTCAAACAATTTTCCTGCCTCAGCCTCTCAAGTAGCTGAGATTACAGGCACAAGCCACTACACCCAGCTAATTTTTGTATTTTTAGTAGAGAAGGGGTTTTACCATGTTGGGACAGGCTGATTTCGAACTCGTGACCTCAAATGATCTGACCTCCTCAGCCTCCCAAAGTGCTGGGATTATAGACATGAGCCACTGCACCTGGCCCCCATTCACTTCTTTCTTCTTTCTATTCAATGGTAGACCTGGCACAATTACTTGTGGATGTGTAGAGGACATAGGTAATAAACTGGGCACACCAGTTGTGTTTCAGCAAGAAAAAAAGTCGGCCTCACTCATATTCTCCACTCTCATACATCTTTAAAAAAAAAAAAAACACTCCTTTCCCAATACTGATTATCTAATGTATTTCAACACTCATCAATTTCCAGAAAGAACATGTTAAGGAACCAACCCACGTACAGGCAATTCCTCATCCATCAACCTTGTTACATCCACCCAACTAACCAATCAATAAACCAGAACCAGAGAGTACTCTCAATATAAGTGCAAGATGATCAATGAAGGCCACGGGGCTGACAGTAGTGTCTCCATCCTCCTTGTGATTTAGCAACTTAACGTGCATTCTCTCTTCAACTAAACATAAAGAGATCAAAAGATCACCTTTATTATGAAGCAGTGTGCCCCAAGGGTCAGATGATGAGTTCAGCAGTAAGTGCTTCTATTGTCCAGAGGGAAACATTATAGATTGCTATGTTTAGAAAATACAATATGGAGAACAAAGTATCTAAACGAGCTCTTGAAGGATGACCAAGTAGAGAAATACCAAATGCTTTTCCACCAAAGGGGTTGGTGATTTCTACTGCTGTGATTAACCAAGGGAAACAACAGCCCTGAATGAAAATGAAATATCTTCCATGAACTCTTAGAAGTTATGCCAAAATGAGCTTTTGATTACTGCCTTCAGTATTTAGGGTCTAGAGTGAGGTACTCCCAGTAACTTATTAAGATTGGCTTTTCAAAGTTAAAATGAATCAACACATGACTGAACAAAAATTTAGATAAACAAAGCCACATAAAGAAAAGAGGAGGGTTCCCAGGCCATCAAGTCTGGTCTACAACCTCCCTGAGCTTGTACACACATCTAACGAGAGAATATACATTCACCATAGGAATTTCTGGTCAGCCACAGAAGGCTGGAACCCACTAACAGAGGCAAGACCCAGTGATGCTGAACTACAAGGGTTGTAGGCAAAGAAGCAACTTTAGAATAAACAGTCTTTGTGGGCAGGGCGCAGTGGCTCACGCCCGTAATCCCAATACTTTGGGAGGCCAAGACAGGCGGATCACTTGAGGTCAGGAGTTCAAGACCAGCCTGGCCAACATGGTGAAACCCCGTCTCTACTGAAAACACACACAAAAAGTTAGCCGGCCATGGTGGCTCATGCCTGTAATCTCAACACTTTGGGAGGCCAAGACACATAGATCACTTGAGGTCAGGAGTTCAAGACCAGCCTGGCCAACATGGTGAAACCTTGTCTCTATTAAAAATACAAAAAAAAAAAAAAAAAAAAAATAGCCAGGCATGGTGGCACACGCCTATAGTCCCAGCTACTTGGGAGGCTGAGGCAGAATTGCTTGAACTTGGGAGGTGGAGGTTGCAGTGAGCTGAGATGGTGCCACTGCACTCCAGCCTGGGTCACAGAGCGAGACTCCGTCTCAAAAAAATAAGCAAATAAAATAAAAAGTCTCTGTGGATTCCAACGTTAACATTAAGGAAAGAGCTTTCTACACTGGAGATGAGGCAGGCTTGCTGCCAATAGACTTTGAGCATCCTTGGTCTCTTGCAAGACAGCTGTTCTCAGTTTGATCATGTTAAATGCTAGATTTACTTGGTGCTGATTCCTGCACACAACTTGTGCTTATTGTTTATCACGGAGAGGATGCGCTGGCTCCTTGTAATTTCCCTGTGAACTGACACACTGTATTAGCATTCTGACGTCAAACCAGTGTTGGGAGAAAGAATACTGTGAGTCTGCCCAAAAAGGCGACTCATAGACCACAACTTAACAGTATTCAAGTTTCTGAGTCTGTAAGGTATGTGGGCCAAGGTAAAGAATGTCATCCTCATGCAGCTGAGCCCTGAAACATCAACAAATTTCAGTTCATTGGTATACATGAAGAGGCTAAGAGCATGACTCAGGTTCCTTATTAACAAATTAATAATAATTGCACCTACTTTATAGGAAGGTTGTGAGGATTCATAGTTTCTAGCACTTAGGAAAGACTGCAGAAGTGTTTGCAGTGATTATTATCGTTAGTACTTTCACAATCAGTATGTTTATCATTTGAGAAAAGGCTGCTAGAATGATTACGCCCACTTACTCCACTACCCGCTATCAGTGACCCAGCTCTGGGGAAATGAGAATCTGCTGCTTATCAGCCTTTGTGTGATCCAGGGAGAATGCATCCCACTCCACAAAGTCAGCCAATAAGGGGCCGACACCCTGCAAAGGACCTACAGGCTGAGGACCCAGAGTGACCCTAGGGCTCCAAGCCACAAGGGGAAACTCACCACATAGAGCTTTCGCCAGATGACAGCCCATTCTCGCAGAGTAGATGTGAGCTCCTGCACCAGGGGGAGCTCGCCAGGAATCACGGTTTCATGCTGCCTACAAAGAACCAAACGAGGGTCACTTTCTTCTAGGCTGACTGGCACTGCTTTACTTGATGGGGATCAGACTCCCCAACGCTCAAGGATGAGAATGAAGCTGGTTAGGCCTGGGGGCAGGAGTTGTGTAGGGGACTTTATCACATCCAAGCATCTGGGAGAAGAGAAGGAGAATAAGGCAGCACAGTCCTCAAAATAGGCTCAGTTCCTGCAACTGAATGAGCCTGCAGCCCAGCCTCGACCTCCCCAGTGTGGATTTCTCCAGGAGACTCAATTACTGAGCCAGGCTGGCTTCTGTGATTCTCAAAGATGGAAGCAAAATATGCAGCATTTTAGCTGGTTCCACCAAGCAGCTGTTTCATTTGGGAGGCTGGATGGAGAGGTGTGTATGGCACAAGTGTCTTGGGGCTGTGACTCCACCCAGGACCTGATTGGGGCAGGGGCCAGGGTAGGGGTGAGAAGTACGGAGGCAGCACCCCTTTCTGGAATAGTCCCGGGTTTTCTTCTCATCTGTACTTTCACAACACAGAAAACGTACACTTAACAAAATCCTTACTTACTCACAGAAGACTCTCATAAAGGTAGGTACTACATTTATTCACATAAATCCTCTCTGGCATTTTTATGATTAGCAAAAAGAAAAAAGGAGAAAGCAAGAGCAAGCAAACAAATGGGAATTGGTGGTAGGACGGCCAGGCTTAATGAGGCCTAGTTAAGTTTGAATTTCTGGTAGAGTAAGATTTTTTAGAATAAGAGTGACCCATGAAATATCTGGGAAATGCTTACTATGAAAAATTACTTACCATTTGAATTGCCAATGTAACTGGGCATCCTGTACAACCCTAACTGGTATGAATGTGCCTCCCCACCTACGTTTCCACCAACATGGTGGGAGGCAGTGGAGGGAGCCCATGGCCCACCAGAAAGAGGACTTCTCCAGCAGGGCAGGAGACCTGGTTTTTGGTCCTGGTTCTGCCACCAAAGAGCTGTACAGCTTTGAGGACATCTTGACCACTTGTCTATGAAATGATGGTGCAGCCATTTCTTGTTCCCTGTGCTGTATCTGAGAGTCTGGAGCGATGAAGACCTCTGTGCTCTTGGCGGGCCCTTCCTCTTTTTTTTTACTGTTTTGGAATTATTTTGGACTTGACCCAGCAACAGTTTCAATGTGTTCTGATGATTGGTTGTTAGTCAGAATGAAAATAAGGCCCTTTGATAACAACATGGAAATTAGAATTGGCGACATACACCTGGGAGATAACTGTTCTGTAACAAGACTGTTCTCATTTAACTATGAGTTTTCTTATCCTGTCACTTCTTCTGGAATCAAGAAAATTATGTTCCAAAGAAATGATGTTGCCCTATTATCAGAGATCAGTTACAGACCAATGTTGCATACTACCTATGAATTTCCAGTGGTTTGCTTTGTGAAGAGGCTTAAATTCCCATCTGTGATGCATTTTGGAATGAGCCGGTTTGAGGCCAACGCCTTGAAAGATACTACTCAAAAAATGGAAGGACAAGAATCATCGGCTCCCACACAAAGTAAAACATGTGAACATAATTTTAGCCGTGTTAATAAGGAGCAATTATCCACAAGTCACTGCAACAAAAACGCCTGTGTCATAACATCCTCTCCTCCCTGAGGCATGGGAGCAAGTGGCACATACTTGTCTGGGAACCAGTTTCATCAATTCTGCTGTTGTATCGGTCCAAAGATAAGGAGGAATATCTGTTACCAATTTCACTGCCTTTTGGAGTTTTGGATAACATATCTATACCGTGATATTTACACTTTTTAAAGAGTTAATTTTAAGTGGAATTGCCATTCTAATTTTGTGAAATCAAGTTCATACAAAATAAAGCTTGCCCATAATAATTAAAAAAGAAAAGAAAAGAAATGATGGTGCTGAACTACAACTGGGAACGCTCTTTCTAGCTGTGAGGCTGCGTGGTTCTGCGACCCAGCTGCCCATTCTCTCCTCGGCCCCACTCTCCTCTACACCAGCCCCAGGATTCCAGTTCTACCCCAGCCTCTCCTCACTGCCTCCAGAACTCTGCTGCCCAGAGACTCACCATCACCTAAGTGACCTCTCTCTCCCACTTAGACTAAGTAGCTCACTCTTCTTAGCTGTCACAGAGGCAGTACTTGCCAGGACAAATGAGGCAGGCAAGATGAGGTGGGCAAGAAATACGAATACCCAAAACGTAGCAGATCTTATCTGCAGGGCACATTTGCATATATTACCTCATTCGAATCTCATGACAAGCTCATGATCAAAGTAGGGCCAGATTGTTTTCCCCTAATATGCTGTGAAAAACCCAGGATCCACTTGAGGCTAAATGACTCATCCAAGGCTCAGAGCTGGTAAATGCTGGCTGTCGCTTAATCATCTGTCTCTCAAGGATCTTAAATTGGGGGCTTCTCAGATCTTATCAGAGTCCCAAATGTTCGTGTGTGCAAACATACACACACACACAATCAGTGAACAGGTAATAAATATAATGTAGAGGCAAAAGCCCTCAGTTTGCTACTTCTGTGTTTAGTATTCTGGAGAAGTAATGCAAAGGAGGAACAATTATAGAAAGAAAAGAGAGAGAAAGGAATTATATCAGTGAAAAGTTTTTCTTCATTTCTCTCTCATAGGAGAAGTAGAACTGATGAGATGAGAGAAATTTTTTATTACTATTATTTTTTTGAGACAGAGTCTCGCTCTGTCACCCAGGTTAGAGTGTAGTGGTACGATCTCAGCTCACTGCAAGCTCTGCCTCCTGGGCTCAAGTGATTCTCCTGCCTCAGCCTCCCCAGTAGCTGGGATTACAGGCGCCCACCACCAAGCCCGGCTAACTTCTGTATTTTTAGTAGAGATGGGGTTTCACCATGTTGGCCAGGCTGGTTTTGCACTCCTGACCTCAAATGATCCACCCGCCTCAGTCTCCCAAAGTGCTGGGATTACAGGTGTGAGCCACCACGCCTGGCCTGAGATGAGAGAACTATTAACATACATAAGGCATTAATGCCTTAAGATTATCATTACTGATAATGTTACATCTTCATCATTTTTGGGGAATCTTCCTAGCTTGGAACTTACCCCAGGTCTTCCACAGTTGCCTCTTTCAAATGGATATACGTTTCAGGGAAAATGCCCTACAGAGAAAAGAATTTTGGTTATGTGGCCATAAAAACAAAACAAAAACCACCTCAGCCCCAAGTAAAGAGAATAAATGGGAACACCCGGGCAATAGCTAAACTCCTGAGATCAGGTTTGCAGGACACCACTTACATTGACTGGTTACCTCAACAAATGCATGGCGGAAACATCAAAAAGGTAGAAATTACAATTTGGGTTCAGAGAGCACAGGATATTTTGTGAATGAAGAGGCAAACATGTGTCAGCTCAGAGATAACATAATGGGAAGGAGTGTAATTGTGAGCTCCTAAACCCCTCAGATGCTACTTGCCATGAGATGCTTCCCATAAAGGGTTTCACATAAGGGGTGACATGGAAACTATGCAGTACTCAGTAGCCCATAAAATAAGTCATCCCTCAGAACATGCAAGGGGTTGGTTCCAGAAACTCCCTTCCCACAAAGCATATACCCAAATCCGCACAAACTCAAGTATGGCACGCAGCCCTGCACAACCCGCATGTACTTTTACACAGGTTTCATGTCCCAAGAATATTGTAATTTTGATTTGCGTTTGGCTAAAAAAAAAATCCATGTGTAAGTGCTGCAGAGTTCAAACTCACATTTTTCACGGGTCAACTCAATAGTGATTTTTCTAAAGTAGTTCCTCTCAGCACTTCCACTTAAACCAAATGCACTCAAAATCAACGGGTGTTAGTTACCTGGTTATTTTCAGCACCTCACAGTGTCAAAGTGCTCTCCATTCTACATCCCTAAGAGGCAATTCTACATCAGTACTGTAACACTGCCCATGGGGAAGACTTAGGCCTGGAAAGACCTAAGAGAAAGAGGAGAAACTGGTGGACAGAAATTGGAGAATGGAGGACCAGATCTAATCAACAGGAAGCAAGTCCCAGATGTGAGTGTTCTTATGTGTACCAAAGCTTCTCCTGTTTACTGTGTGATATGCTCACGCACAGACAGAGGAGATGTTATCTGGAGACAGCGATGCTGCTCTGTTTCATGGTATCTTACATGGAGCTTATAGCTGGCACTGTTGGCTAATTGTTCCCAGCCCTATTCCTGGAAGAGTTGGTGTGAACTCCATGAACATGACATGTCAGGGGTGGCTGATCATAAAGGTGGGAGGGGATGTCCCAGTGCCCGGAGGCATATATACCCACTGATCCTTACTCCACTCAGACAGGAAACCAGTGAACATTGACAGGGTTGTTCTTGTGTCCAGTTGCATGTGCTATATTTGTCTGTACAATACTCTGCTTTCTCTCTTTTAATCCGTTGCCAATAAAACAGGAAACAGCAAGAACATTTGAGATTAAACTGCCCCTAGCATTGGTGATGACAGAGTGGATCCTGCATGTGCTTTCCCACCAGACACAAAGCCCCAAAATAAAAAGCGCATCCCTTCTCCTTCTCCCTTTGAGAAGGGGGCAGGCGTGGAGAATATGAGTGAGAAAGCATGACTCTAATCTCATTACTGATGAGACCAAGAACACACACAGACGCAAGGTGACAATGACCTCTTTCATTATGGAGGTGGGATTCAGAACCATTTTGGAAAACTTATCAAATAATTGAAAACAAAAATTAAACGTGTGTCTACTGTGGGGCACAGTAGACAGGACACTTTCTCAGTGCGCCACCTCTCAGGTCAGGTGAGCTTGGCCATGGACTTCTATCAGTATAAAACATAC
This sequence comes from Hylobates moloch, assembly GCF_009828535.3. Lineage (NCBI taxonomy): Eukaryota > Metazoa > Chordata > Mammalia > Primates > Hylobatidae > Hylobates > Hylobates moloch. The sequence continues at coordinate 30,072,940 of NW_026652297.1, read as the reverse complement.
ATAGGCACATTCTATCAGTATAAAACATACATAGGCACACCATATCAGTATAAACATTCTATCAGTATAAAACATACACAGGCACACCATCTAAGTGAAAAAGGAGATAAGCCTTCTGACTTTATTTATTCATTCATGCATTCATTCATTTATTCATTCGTTGAGACAGAGTCTTGCTCTGTCGCCCAGACTGGAGTACAGTGGCACAATTTTGGCTCACTGCAACCTCTGCCCTCCGAGCTCAAGCAATTCTCCTGCCTCAGGAGAATTAACATACATAAGGCATTAATGCCTTATGTATGTTAAAGGATTGCTTGAGCCCAGGAGGTCAAGGCTGCAGTGAACCGTGATTACGCCACTGTACTCCAGCCTGGGCAACAGACTGAGATCCTGTCTCAAAGATGTATGTATGTGTGTATATATGTATGTATTTGTTATATAGTATGTGTGTATTTGTTATACAGTATGTGTGTATTTGTTATATAGTAATGTGTGTATTTGTCATCTGTAGGCTTCCCCTTTCCATGATGACACTTGGCCATTTACAGTCATAGAATTGCTCTGGCAAATCTGAGTAGCTGGGATTATAGGCATGAACCACCATGCCCAGCTAATTTTTTGTATTTTTAGTAGAGACAGGATTTCACCATATTGGCCAGGCTGGTCTTCAACTCTTAACCTCAAGTGATCCGCTCACCTCAGCCTCCCAAAGTGCTGGGATTACAGGTATGAGCCATTGTGCCTGGTCTATTTAATTTTTTTAATGATCAAAACAGGGAACTGTCCTTTGCAGTGCCTGGCATGCAGCAGGCACTGAGTAAACATCTGATGAATATAGCAATGGGAAAGGTGGGTGTTCAGTTCACAAACTGTGTGTGATTCCTCTGGGGCCTGATTTCTGCAGTTCGGAAGTTCTAGGCCTGTCCCTAGGATGCCTAAGGAACTCTGGGTGTTTCTTCTGCCTGCTGTGCCACTGCGCCACTGCACCACGGTAAATGATTTGTTGACTATCATCTCTGTGGGGAACCAAACCGGGATGTTGGGAATTAACCTTGAAGACATTACACTGAGTGAAATAAGCCAGTCACAAAAAGACAAATAATGTATGGCTCCACTTACACGTGGAGTCGTCAAATTCATAAAGACAGAAAGTACAATGGGGGTTCTGAGGGGTTTGCGGGGGGTGGGGGACAATGGAGAGTTACTATCTAAAGGGGACAGAATTTATTTTGGAAAGATGAAAGACTTCTGGAGATGGATGGTGTTGATGGTTGCACAACAATGAGAATGTACTTAGTGCCACTGAAATGTACACTTACAAATCGTTAAGATGGTAAATTTTATGTTATCTATATATTTTTTTTACCACAATAAAAAAAGTCCAAAACTCATAAAAAAGCAAGAGTGGGGCAGGGGAGGCGCTGGGCAGGGATAAACTGTTTAAATACAAGGATCCAATTCTGGAAGTCAAAAGTAAAATGTAACATTGCTACTACAAAGGAACATCCTTGCTGAAGGTTTTTGAAATCAGAAGGTAAAGGACCAATTAAAATTTTCATGCATTCACAATCTGGTGACTAGTCGCTCCTAATAAGTGGAAAACATTCAAGATAGAAGTATTCAGAAACATAAATGCAGAGTGATAAATCTTGTGACATCTAAGCAGATCATAAGCAGACAATTTATACTGGGTGTTCAGACATGATGATTTTCATATTAAGAGAATATTTGAGGCAAGGCACAGTGGATCATGCTTGTAATCCCAGCACTTTAGGAAGCCAAGATAAGAGGATCGCTTGAGCCCAGAAGTTCAAGACCAGCCTGGGCAACAAACTGAGACACCGTCTATACAAAAATTTAAAAAATTAGCACAGCATGGTGGCACATGCCAATGGTCCCAGCTACATGGGAGGCTGAGGCAGGAGGATTGCTTGAGCCCAGGAGGTCAAGGCTGCAGTGAACCGTGATTACGCCACTGTACTCCAGCCTGGGCAACAGACTGAGATCCTGTCTCAAAGATGTATGTATGTATGTATATATGTATGTATGTATTTGTTATATAGTATGTGTGTATTTGTTATACAGTATGTGTGTATTTGTTATACAGTATGTGTGTATTTGTTATATAGTATGTGTGTATTTGTCATCTGTAGGCTTCCCCTTTCCATGATGACACTTGGCCATTTACAGTCATAGAATTGCTCTGGCAAATCTGATGCTTACAGAATGACTCCTATGCCATGATGACACACAGAAAGTCAGAGTAAACCTAGGTCATGTGTTTCTGATTTACAGCCTGTCTCTCAGTTCTGCTTTTCCTTCCTCATTGTAACCCACTCACTTGAGTAGAAAAATAAACTAATGATTTTCTAGATGTTGCCCTTATCCACACTCCCACAATTCCACCAGGATCAATAATCAGTTTCGGAAAAGCACTTGGCTTCTTCAATTTGTAAAACCACTAGCTCCTTTTATCATCAACTAGCTCTTTTATCATCACTCTAAATGGCTGGGTCAGCTTATAAATGACACCAAGAATTTCCATTAAAACAATAGGCCTTTCAAGTAGCTCTTCCCCCTAAAGACGGAGAAATGAGGGACACAGCACAGGAGAGTGTTTCTAATGAGCTGATCTCTTAATGAAGGGGTGTCAAAAGCAGAACGGAATTCATGGCAACTGAATTTGATTTGCCTGTATTTTCCCTGGATCTCTCCACAAGAAGGATATTTCGACTTAAAACAATCATCAAATAAATGCATGTCCCTTGTCTGTGTCATCGTTTCATTGAATTAGGAAGTTTTTCTTTACTTATCAAGAGAACAAAGAGAAACTCTTACCGAAAGATTTCTTCTAAAGGGTGAGATTTTAAGCTTAAAGGTTTTAAGCACTCTTTAATGAACACAAAAAAATTTAAAACACATCCAGAATTTATCATTTAGATCCTGGTGGGGCAGCCTATCTATCTACTGTTCAAAGCCAACAACAATGGCACTATTAGCTAGATTGATTTTTAAATACACAAGGCCCTCCATATCATGGGTTCAACCAACCGATGATTAAAAATATAGAAAAAAAAAAGTAAGCAGAGGTTTATTTCCTTGTCATTATTCCCTAAACAATATGGTATAATAACTACTTACATAGCATTTACATTGTATTAGGTATTATAAATAATCTAGACATGATTTAAAGTACACGGGAGGAAATGCAGAGGTTATATGCAAATACTATGCCATTTTATATCAGGGACTTGAGCATCCATGGATTTCGGTATTGTGGGGGTCCTGGAACCAATCCCCTGTGGAAATGAGGAATGACTATATTAAAAAATCATAGAATACTTTAGAAAGCAAGGTCTTCCATGTTCAAAAAGATCCTTACATACTGTAGTCTATGAAAAAGAAGACCTCATCTAGGACCTTGGTTGAACGTAATTGAATTTCGCAGTGAAAAATCAAGAGTTTCATTTTTTCCTCAAGTTCACCACATAGTTTTGTTTGAGAATGGCTTTTTGTTTATTGTTTTTAAATTAACTTTTTTTAAAAAAAAAAGGATTGGGAATTAAGTGACATAAGTATTCTTACTGTTTAACAAATTCGGAACATAAAAGTTGTTAACTCTAATTGTGCTTTGAAGTAACTACCACTTCCATAACTATGAGTAAAATTAACACCAATAGGGCTAAAAAAGCAGGAGTGGCCATAATCAAGTACTCTGTGTCACTGAGGATCCCAGAAGAAAAGTTTTCACTTTAGTTTTATCATGTTCTCATTTACCCTGGCAGGCTGCTGTCTTGGACCCCTAATTGACGGCCCAGAGAAACTGAAGTCAGCAAGAGATTAAATGAAAATAATCCGGTTTGAAATAAAGAGATGTGACACAAGAATAACTGTGGGTAGAAAAATTCATTCTCTGGCTTGGGGTGAGAAAAAAGGACCAAAACTGTGGGAATTGCAATAAAAGCAAACATTCCTTTATTTTGCTAGATGAATAAACAGTCAAAGTTAACAAAATGTGTATGTGTACACATACATGTGCAAATACTGAGTGTGATTTAAGCATCAACAATGCAGAAGCAGTCCTGGTTTCTAATGAACTATACCTTATAGAAAGGTGATTTCCTGGGCCCCATACTCTTTGGAGAGTTGGGTGTGTAACATCAGCCTATCTGTGCAGGATTATGTCTTTCTCATGCTGTCCGTGAAAAGTAAGAACCATAGGTCTGGTTTTGTTTTTTCACTCCTCTTTTGATAAATTCTAAAACGTTTCTCTCATCCCTTTCCTAATTTGCTATTTGGCATGTGAACTAATTGTGAAATAATAAGGCCCTATCAACTCTGCTCTTTCAAAAGAAAGTGCTGACACGTCATGCTGCCCCAGCGAGCAGTATCAAAGGAAAAGTGCTGACAAGACCTAAAAGAAACTGAGGGAGGTATTAACATAATTAATAGATTTTCTTTAGCCTGACGATGAGTAGTTTTGGCACCGGCAAAAGGAACCATTTAGGTCAGTATTTTTCAAACTGTGCCTTTGTTGCACAGTAAGAGATACATTCTTATGGCAACCAGTATTACATATCAAATACATAAAATATAATAAAAACAACAAATAAAAGTATATACCTAAAATACAAGTTTTGTGAAACAGTACTTACCATTGCATCTCATGTTCTCTACTTTTCAGTTTCATTTTTTGGAAAAAATTGGTTATAATCCACCATATTGATTTCATAATGTATTATTGGGGTGTGAGGCTCATAATATGAAAACCACTCTTGTTTATCCAATTTACAATGAAGGAAAGGATCAAGTGGAAATGGGGAGATCCTTTAGTTTGGAATTGTAGCATTGGAAGTAAAGGATAAAGGGAGAAGGGTGGGTCCACCCCTCCTTGAAAGTGAGATCCCACTAGGGCAATGAATGTGTTACCAACTTGCTTAACTTGAGGGACAGGAAGCAAGAAGTCTTCCAGGACTTTCTCCTTGAACTGGCTGGTGGGAAATACAGTCAATGGGATTTACACTATTACATTTAGGCACTGAGGTCAGAGAATTTGCTTTCAAATCCAAAGAAGAGCCATCAAAGAGAAAGCAAACTAGGTCTAGAGACAGCAGAGAGCAGAGGAGAGGATCACATAGCACAGTACAAAACTAGCAGACAGATTTCAAATGAAATAAAAAGTGGATGATAAGTCATACCTTTTTAGATTTATTTTGGAGGGTATATCCTCTGTACCAACCTGTCAGAGCAAAAGAGAATGCAAAATATTTTATGTTTTCTGGGATATCATAAAGGTATTAGCAATATATACTTTCATGTTCTATTAGCAATACTGGGATGCAACAATTGACAGAGACAACAATACATTAGAAGATGAATGTTTTAGTTTATTACACAATAAAAATCTAACTGTATTTTAGAGCTGTAGTCTCCTAATAACAATCGGATTTAAAATTCACTTAGAAACTAGCCTCGTCTCTACTCCTTTGAAAGAATAGAAGAACAACAGCAAAAAAAAAAAAAAAAAACTAAGCCTGTTTCTCATCACCCTAATACCTTACAGTCATTTAATAAATGTTTTTGCATGAATAAATATGGACTTTCATTGTATACATGCTTTCTACATGTCACCTTATACTATTAAAATATATTTTTAAATAAATTATATTTGCTGTAACTCTTCTGAGTACCCAGGTTAAGAACCACTATTCTGGAAAAATTTTAAATTCAACTAGCAGATCTTATGAAGACAAATATTTACACTTTAAAAATAATCCAAATATTGAAATAATAAAACAAAATTGCGTGCAATTCTTGGTAATGCTAAAAGCAACACCCCCCACCCCCCATAAAAAGATCTTATGTGTTTGCTTGCTGAGGCTTTAGGTAAAGGCTTTAACTTCTTTTTAAAAATTTCAGCCAGGCACAGTGGCTCACGCCTGTAATCCCAGCACCTTGGGAGGCTGAGGCAGGTGGATCATGAGGTCAGGAGTTCAAGACCAGCCTGGCCAACATGGTGAAACCCCGTCTCTACTAAAAATATAAAAATTAGCCAGGTGTGGTGGCATGCCCCTGTAATCCCAGCTACTCAGGAGGCTGAGGCAGGAGAATCTCTTGCACCTGGGAGTCGGAGGTTGCAGTGAGCCAAGATCACACCACTGCACTCCAGCCTGGGCAACAGAGCGAGACTCCATTTCCAAAAAAAAAAAAAAAAAAAATTCCAATAAAGGTACACACCCCTACAGATGTTTTCCAACCCTCTATCTTGTATAGAGTAGACAATTTAATGTGTCCATAAACAGATTTTTTATACTATTTGCTGAACACCTACTATAGGAAGTTCACTGTAACAATTTCCCTCATTCCCCATGCCCATCAACTAAAGCATCAGTGTGGTCATCTTGCCCAGGTAAACCTTGTGGTATTGGGTTGGTGCAAAAGAAATTGCAGTTTTTGCCACTGAAAGTAATGGCACATACGTATAAGGTAGCCATATATACACAGTAAGTAGATGCAAACTGTAATTAAAACTTCTGGCATCTGCCAATAGGATCCTAGCACTCTCTTGTAATTTGTTCTACATGAAATCAACCAGAAATAGACACATACGCTATTTCGTGCATGTTACAGGTAGAAAACTGAACTTACCTTCTTTGGGCATATATTCACTAATATTTTCACAAATATTATTGTAAAAGTAGTATTTCACAAATGTTTTAAACTGTGGCATTCAGACATTGAAAGGATTTGCTACATTTTACAGGGAGGCGTGGGGTACTATGCTGTGGAATTGTGGCTTGCATCAACGTACATGGCTGAGAAAAAGATATCTAAGCAGGAAACATTTCCCCCGATTTAGGATGCCAAGGCATAAGAGATTCAGGAATAAGAAGGATACTAAGCTAAGCATTTCTCCCCAGGTCTCAAGGTCTGTACCCAAATGTATATACTTGCTTGGTTCTGTGAAAACATGAAAATGGGCTTTTGCATGAATAAATGGCTTCGAATTCACCCTGGGACAAGGGCAGTGCGGGAGCGGGGCACGCTGAGAAACAAGATATTCATCTTTTCCAAGCAGTTTTCATCGTTCTGTGCCCTGTAAAGCCAAGTTGTCACAATACAAACTTCATTCCATTTTCAAAAAAGAATTTATCTGTACTTTTGTAAACAGTATTTTGCACAGCCATTCATCATGGAATTATGCTTCCTAAGCCTGTCATTGTTGAAAAAACTTTTTTTAACCTCCTATGTCTTCTCTAGAACTGTGGTGTGTGTATAAGCCCTATCTAAAGGCACAAAATTATCATGCTGAATTTGTAAACATAATGTTCATTTTCCTTGCATCAGGTATGAGAGAACAGATCTATCTCTGGAGTTTTAAGCGTATACTGTCAGAACTCCATAAATTCAATTTTAATAACTGCACAGAATATGGTAATAGTTCACAAGTATGTTTGCTCATTTCCACATTCCATACCTGGGTTGTCATACAAGCAAGAATCTAGTTTTCCAATTAATCCCACGTATTTACAGTAAGACGATCGTAATTAAATATAGCTTGCTATTAGGCTTAAGAAGGCATAATGCAAAGAGGTAGCTATGGGCATATCAGTAGCTGCAATCAGTGGGTGGTGTGAACTGGTCAGCAGGATCTCAGATGCTTTTTTAAGTTATCACACCATTAAAGTAAAGGGAATGGTGAAGGGATAATGAGTCCAGAGGGCCACTCTTGCCTACATCTAGGGGAAATGTTGCAAAAAGCAAGTTCATGGCAACCATGGCGAACACCAACTTATTCTATGCTGAGGGTTGCTCTTTTGCTAGGCTCACAAGTCTTTTCTGCTTTCTTGGGAATGCTCTAATCCAGAATAAAAATCTGTCCTCTCCAATTGAAAATAACAAAGAATTGCTAATTCCACTGTCAAAATTATTTACTTTATATCTGGCTTCTCAAGTAATCTCTATCAGTCAAGACTCTCACCTGCTCCATTTCACTTCACCTATCCAAATGTCTCTCTGTCTCCTGCACACTTTCTGTCCAACAGATCCCTTACCTGATTCTTCTCCTTGCTACATGCAGTCATTCTACAAATCTTTATTAAGCACTAACTAAGAACCATGACGTAGTGGAAAGCAAGAGTTCACATGAAGATTACACTCTAATGTTAAAAATACACACAAGTAGGATGAACTGAGACAATGACAGTGCTAAGAGGAAGAAGTGCTCAAGAAAAGTAATATGGCAGAGAATGGTTGGTAACACGGCACACTATTTTCGATATGGTGACCAAGGACAGATTACTCTAAGAAGCTAAAAGGAATGAGCCATTAACAGATCTGGGCAAAGAAACTTCCAGACAGAAACAAATCAAGCGAGGAAGCTGTGAGGCAAGAGTAAGCCTGAAGTTCAAAGACAGAAGAAAAATGTCATTGCCAGAGTTCAGCGCGAGAGACTGAGATGGGGAGAGGCAATAAGAAGGTAGTTAGAGGAGGCCTGGTTCTCAACCCTGGGCACCCATGAGACCCACCAGGAACTTTTACAAATAGTGATGCCTGGGCCACACTACCAAATATTCTGATTTAACTGGACTGGGGAGAGGCCCAGATTTAATGCTTCTAAAAAGGTGCACTGGTGATGCTAATGTGTAGCCAAGATTAATTACCAGACACAGGTATTATATGCCATGGAGATGGTGATGCTAATGTGTAGCCAAGATTAATTATCAGACACAGCTATTATATGCCATGGAGAAATTCAAGTTTTATTCTAAGTATAGCAGGAAGCACTGGACTCCTGGACTCAAGCGGTTCGCCTGCCTAGACCTCCCAAAGTGCTAGGATTATAGGCGTGAGCCACCACACCCAGATGCATGACAAATATGAATCAACAGGAGTTGCTCATGATTTTGCTGGGGGTGGCCATGAATGGGGGAGTAAAGGCAAATTCTCAAATGTATTTGTACCTTGGGCTTAAGCAAATAGGAGGACAGTAGTCTTTGGTATAAGAAGATTGAAGAAAGGAAAACCTTGGGGAATGGGAATCAGGACAGAATCAGGAGATGGATCCTGGCCCTTCTGCTCTCCCTCCTGGGCAGCTGAGTCCTGAGCCATGGGGTGGAGCAGAGTGACCTGGGCATTCGCAATGGGGGAGGGCTACACATCCGCAGAGGGGTCCAGACTGGCATGGCATGTCAGAGCCCCGGGGGAACGAGGTGGGCATCCATGTAAGGGAGCAGACTGGGTGTCAGAGCCTAAGTGGGGCGAGGGGGTATCCGCACATAGGACTTGGGGGTGGTGCACTGGCCTTGGATATCTGAGCTAAAACGGGGTGAGGGGGATGTTCCCATGGGAGACAGCATGCTAATGAGGATGAATGATCAGTTACATATGAGGGAACTGATCAAACAGCTAAATCTATTAAAAATATGGGAAGCTAGGTTTCCTACTATTACAGAATGGAGTTATGAGCCCCAGAAGGGAAAAATCTTGAATGAACCCTGTGCTGCCGGATTCGGATTGAAGGTATCCATGTGAATTCATGACTTTTTATACATGTGGATCCGTCAAAATTAACAGGTATTAATCTATATTTATACAAATGCATACTACCCCTAGCTCTGTTGAATTACCTAGTTAGTTCCTATTTTTCTGTCCCCAAGAGAGATGATAAAGAGAGCTCTCAGAAAAAGAGCTATGTCACTGGGAAAGCACAACCAGTCCCAAACAAGGGAGGAGGACAGACGGTCCCATGAGGAATGAATCCAAGAAAAAAAAGGAACTGAGAAATGATCTTATTTGTCTCAACATATTAAAAGGCAGTCAATACTCCTGTCAGCAACCTTGTGTATGAAATAGAGGTACATTCACAGAGAATGAAGAAAAAAAGGAATTAGCTCTAGAAAAACATGTTATTCAAGAAAGGAAATGTAATCAAGGTAAATCCCACAGCCTCTGCTGCTGACACTACATAGCCATAATAACCCAAATCCTAAGTGTTTAAAAAAAACTCAGGAGGTGGAAGCAGGAGAATCACTTGAACCTGGAGGTGGGGATTGCAGTGAGCTGAGATTGTGCCACTGCATTCCAGCCTGGGAGACAGGGCGAGACTCGGTCTCAAAAAAAAAAAAATTGTATCTATATTTGCTTTTCTATGAGGGATTAATGGGTATCTGCATCGTTGGTGGGGTGTACAGAAGAGTGAAATCCTTATCTTACATAGTAACAAATGAAATTAGAAATGAAGAGATTTATGCCACAAAAAATTGGCTGAAAGAGTTGAAAGACTTCTGAAAAAGTTGAAACTCCTCAGAATTCGAGAGGAGTTAAGAAGGTCTCCTGTTTTTCGTTATAAACCTTGTACAAATGGTCTTGATGTTTAAATTTATAAACATATATGACTGATAACATTTAAAAAAATATACAGCTGATAAACCCTGGTAGGCCAGAACTAGGCAAAGGCAAAATTATAGGGATACAAAACAGATGAGTAGTTGCCAAATGCTCAGGGTGGCATGGGGATGACTGAAAAGGGACACGGGAGAACTTGGGGGCTGACAGAAGGTTCTGTAGCTTGACCACAGTTGTGTTTCATGATTGTATGCATTTGTCAAAACCTGCAGAATTGTACACTAAAAACGGTGAATTTTACTCTATGCAAATTATAACTCTAAAAAAAAAAGACACAGATACTATCCACCCACTGGAATGGCTAAAGTTAAAAAGATTGACTGTGCCAATCACTAGTAAGGAGATGGAGCAAGTGGAACTCCCTCCCATTGCTGGTGGTTTCTTATAAAGTTAAACATACACTCATCCTATGACCTGGCCACATCCTCACTCCAGTGCTTTATAAGAATGTTTATGAACGCTTTATTTTTAACAGTCAAAAGCTGGAATACATCAAAATGTACATCAATGGGAGTATTGACAGCGTTATATGTATATATTATTTACTATACTATAACTATGATATATAATACATAATATAGTTATACTTGGCTATACACAGGAATGAACTACGGATGTGCAACATCATGGATGAACCCAAAAACCATTACAATAAGTGAAAGAGCCTAAACACAATAGACACATCTAATTCCACTGATAAGAAGTTGACTCACAGGTAAAACTAACTCACAGTGATCTAAACCAGATAGGTGGCTGTTTACTGAGGGTGGGAACTGTGTGGATAAAGATACCAAGGAATTTTCTGGGGTAAGGGAAATGTGTTTTATCTTGATCGAAATGTTAGGTATACAAGCTGCATTCATTTGATAAAACACATTGAATTGTAAACCTAAGATGAGTGCCTTTTGTTGCATATACATTTTACTGCATTTTTTTAATGTAAAAATTGACACTGTCAAATGAATATTACTCTATAAAGTAACCACCTCAAAGTAACACGGAATCGCACTGCTGAAATATGACTGAATATTTTTGTTTGGAAATGCCTCTGAAACAAGTTTGAGTCATGTGTGAAAAAGCACAGAACTATTTCTCCATTACTTTACGTGGTATTGTGTCTTCCCAAAGACATTATTCATCTTAATTACTACTGCATGCTCCAAAATTCATTCTGAACAAGTTTTGCTTGTTCAACTGCAGATTGGAGATTAATTTCTCCAGTGAACAATTAGTTACCGATGTTAGGAAAGCAGGGTATTCAATGTCTCCATGTTATAAATCTTACTTAATAATGGAAAGAAAAAAATATATATGTAAACACACAGGCATATAAACAAGAAAAGTAATTTCATATAGGGCTAAAAGTTATAAAGGAATAAAAGAGACTAACCTGGGAAAGGCCATCTCCTGAGGATGGAGCTACTTTAGAAAGCATGGTTAGAAAATTCTCTCTGGGCGTGGTGGCTCACTTCTATAATTCCAGCACTTTGGGAGGCTGAGGTGGAAGACCAGCCTAGGGAACATAGCCAAAATCCTGTCTCCACAAAAAAACTAAAAATAAAATAACTAGCCAGGTGAGGTGGTGCACATTCATAGTCCTAGCTACTAGGGAAGCCAAGGTCAGAGGATCCCTCGAGCCCAGAAATTGGAGGCTGCAGTCAGCTATGACTGCGCCACTGCACTCCAGCCTAGGCAACAGAGCAAAATCCTGTCCTGAAAAAGAAAGAAGGAAGGAAGGAAGGAAGGAAGGAAGGAAGGAAGGAAGGAAGGAAGGAGAGAAAGAAAGAAAGAAAGAAAGAAAGAAAGAAAGAAAGAAAGAAAGAAAGGAAGAGAAAGAAAGAAAGGAAGGAAAAGAAAGAGAAAAGAAAAGAGAAAGAGAGAGACAGAGAGAGAGAAAGAAAGAAAGAAAGAAAGAAAGAGAAAGAAAGAAAGGAAGGAAAAGAAAGAGAAAAGAAAAGAGAAAGAAAGAGAGAGAGAGACAGAGAGAGAGAGAGAGAAAGAAAGAAAGAAAGAAAGAAAGAAAGAAAGAAAGAAAGAAAGAAAGAAAGAAAGAAAACTGTCTCTCTGAGGATGTACATTTAGGCTGAGGATTTACATTACTAATGTGGTCATTCATTCATTATACATGAAAACATTTATTGAACACCAGTGTGCCAGACATTGTCTTCATGGAGGAAGGAAACAGATCTGTAAACAAATAACTAAATACAAAAGGGCTTTTAATGGTAATGCTTGTAGACTCTGGCACACAAAAGAGAAAGTCATGAATATGCTGAAGACTCAGAAGCAATTACTGAGAGGGACTCATGATTTCCCAACAAGGAAAGCATCATTTAGATGCTCAAATTATGGAGTGTTTTATAAAATCTCTCTCTACTTTCTGATCACAAGATAAATTAGTTTTACCCCACGTACACACAAAAAAGAGCTATGTTTCTATACACCTGCATTGTGTGTGTGTTTACGGGGATGGGGGGGGGCGGGTCCCAGAGAAGGAGCAGGTGCTAAATCCTGTTGTTTTTCCTTTAAGTGTTGCTGGTCTGGTATCTTGCTGGATAAAACACAGTTAATGAGGCCAAGGGCAAAGGCTCCATCCCCTGTGGGCCAGGTAAACTTGTCAGGTTTCCACGGGCATATCCTGTCCTCCCATCCCCAGTGAGTTGTCCCTCCAATAGAAGCTTATTGTCTCTTGGGAAGCCAGTGAGCAGAAACAGCTGGGTGCAAACTCGTCACAGGACAGACAAAGGGCTGGGTCTAAAATCCTTCCTTACAGACAGCGGCTGCACCTCTCCCTGTGGGCAGCACACTCACCGCCTTCCTAAGCCTCAGGTCTCAAGATGTCCACACTCCACATGGATCTCACTGGGGCTTTTGAAAATAAGTTCAAAGGCAGAAAGTCAAGGGATGCAAAGATGGTAAAAGATGATTCTATTCTTTTACACTTCTTGGTGAGACAAATGAGTCTTCCAGGTTAACTATCTGAGCTCAATTTTGTGGATTTGAGATGGCCAGATATTGGAAAGAACTCAGAGCTCACTAAAATATAACAACCTTACTTAAAACAAAGGAGGCCAGGTGTGGTGGCTCACACCTGTAATCCCACCACTTTGGGAGGCCAAGGCAGGAGGATCACTTGAGGACAGGGGTTCAAGACCAGCCTGGGCAACATAGTGAGACCTTGTCTCTAAAAAAAATTTTTGTAAATCAGCCAGGCGTGATGATGCATGCCTGTAGTCCCAACTACTCAGGAAGCTGAGGCGGGAGGATCACTTGAGCTCATGAAGTTGAGCCTGCAGTAAGTTATGATGGTGCCACTGTGTTTTAGCCTAGGTGATAGAGCAAGACTGCCTCTTAAAACATAAAATAAAAAGTAAATAAATTAATTAAAGAAAGAGGCTGGGCGCGGTGGCTCACGCTTGTAATCCCAGCACTTTGGGAGGCCGAGGCGGGCAGATCACGAGGTCAGGAGATCGAGACCACAGTGAAACCCCGTCTCTACTAAAAAATACAAAAAATTAGCCGGGCGTGGTGGCGGGCGCCTGTAGTCCCAGCTACTCGGAGAGGCTGAGGCAGGAGGATGGCGTGAACCCGAGAGGCGGAGCTTGCAGTGAGCCGAGATTGCGCCACTGCACTCCAGCCTGGGCGATAGAGCAAGACTCCGTCTCCAAAAAAAAAAAAAAAAAAAAAAAAAAAAAGAAAGAAAACACAGTTAAGGAACTGAAAAGGTTTGTCCCATATCACCCAGCTACTGACTACCTAAGCTGGGGATACAAACACAGGCCTCCTACCTGCCAGCTCATTGCTCTCCCTTATACCAAGCTGGCCCACGCCCCTGCTGGAGCACAGTAGACAGGACACTTTCTGAATGCACCACCCCTCAGGTCAGGTGAGCCTGGCCATGGAATTCTATCAGTATAAAACATACACGCATAGGTACACCATCTAAGTGAAAAAGGAGATAAGCCTTCTGGCTTTATTTATTCATTCATGCATTCATTCATTTATTCATTCTTTCAGACAGAGTCTCACTCTGTCATCCAGACTGGAGTACAGTGGCATGATTTCGCCTCACTACAACCTCCGCCCCCTCCGGGCTCAAGCAATTCTCCTGCCTCAGCATCCTGAGTAGCTGGGATTACAGGCATGCACCACCAAGCCCAGCTAATTTTTGTATCTTTAGTAGAGACAGGATTTCACCATATTGGCCAGGCTGGTCTTAAACTCTTGACCTCAAGTGATCCACTCACCTCAGCCTCCCAAAGTGCTGGGATTACAAGCGTGAGCCACTGTGTCCGGTCTATTTAATTTTTTTAATGATCAAAACAGGGAACTGTCCTTTGCAGTGCCTGGCATGCAGCAGAAACTGAGTAAACATCTGATGAATATAGCAATGAGAAAGATGGGTGTTCTTGAGCCACTGGCTAGGTATAGAATAGACTGCTGTAAGGAATATGCAATGAAATCTGCACCCACAAGACACACTTGGACAGCAGGGTCTGAGTGACCCTTCTTTGTTCCCCTGGGATCCCATGCCCAGTAGGCAGAGACAGGCAGTGCTAAAGCACCCTGCCGACAAGGCCAGAATGTCCAGAATAGAAGAGCCACTGCTTCTTTATAAAGAGAACTTGTCTGACACCAAAAGGCCTGGTTCTCCATCCTAGCTCCACAGTAACCAGCTCTGGGGGACTCCATTTCTTCCCTTGTCAATTTTAAGTAATTACAGTTTCAATCTCTTAAATTTCCTTCCACAAAAACATTACAATATTTTTAATCGTTACCCCATAACATCTGTAGCAAAGAATGCCAAGAAGGTTTATTCTGGTTGCCTATCATAGAGGGTGATGGCAGAGATTTCTATTTGCAACCAGCAAATACCTTCTGAGACAAGCAGAGAGACCTGGTCCGGGCAGTGAGGGGCGAGGAAGAGGACCAAATCAGTCAGCAAAATAGAGAGATGATATATCCAAATTTCCAATGCAAAACAAGGAAACCTCCCTCTGTGCCTTCACAGAGTCCTGGAAGCTCAGTGAGAGGAAGGAAATAACACTTCCTGTAACCTGGACAACATCATCTACTTTTTGGCCAATTCGCTTTATATTTTCTGGACGTGGCTTTTCTTTCTCTCCTTTTTAAAGCAAAGTAATCTCGCCAGCAGTTAGTCCTTCTTGCTAAAAGTCTAACTTTCCTCTTCTGTAATGCATTTCTGTAGCTTATCCAAGCAGTCAAGAAAGCTGAGATGACAGAAGGTAGCATGTGGTTTTATCAGTAGGAGCAATGAATTTGCTGCAACTCACTCTTATGTTGGTTTTGTTATCATCAGCATGACTTCGAAAGACGAATGAGAGAGATGTACAATTAATCAACCAACATGAGGTCCACTTTTTATAAAGAGTTATGCAAGAGGCTATGGGACCTCAAGGAGTTTGAGAGTATAACCCAATCCCTGATCTCTCTTCATGACAGCGACGAGACCACTGGGTAAGAGTGGCAAGTTTGTGTGCCAAGAGCCGTAGAGCTAAGTTCAGAAAGAGCTCACTGCAATACAGACACATTTGGGGTGCTGCTAAACTTTTCAGGTGGCTGTTTCAAAAGCAAAACAACCCTATCCTCTTTGGAAAACTTTATGTCATGTCCAAAGTGTAAACGTCATTTGCCGAAGGGCTGCACGCTGTGGAAAGAACAATATACTAGGATTCCACAGGACCCCGGTGGGAATCACAGCTCTGCCATTTAATAGCTGCATGAATTTCTTCAAGTTTCTTAACCTGCCGGGCGCGGTGGCTCACGCTTGTAATCCCAGCACTTTGGGAGGCTGAGGCGGGCGGATCACAAGGTCAGGAGATTGAGACCACAGTGAAACCCCGTCTCTACTGAAAATACAAAAAAAAATTAGCCGGGCGTGGTGGCGGGCGCCTGTAGTCCCAGCTACTCGGAGAGGCTGAGGCAGGAGAATGGCGTGAACCCAGGAGGCGGAGCTTGCAGTGAGCCGAGATTGTGCCACTGCACTCCAGCCTGGGCGACAGAGCGAGACTCCGTCTCAAAAAAAAAAAAAAAAAAAAAAAAAAAAAAAAAAAAAAAAAAAAAAGTTTCTTAACCTAAATCTCCACATTGATTAAAAAAGTATCAATAATTCTGGTCTCCCAGGATTGTAAGAACTGAGAGGCAGTACATGAAAGGCCGTAGCTTGATGCCTGGCATAGAGAGGGATGTAAAACGTCAGACACGGAAGGTACCCAATGGCACAGTTCAGGGATCATCTGCAGTACTTAGGGCTGTCTTCTGGTTCCTGTGCTGCTGACTGGGGGGGGCTCTATTTGGAGTTCTTTTTTACTTATTTTTTTGAAGAATGTGTCTGTGCTTCTCAAAAAGAGCAGAACCTCTCTCAACTACTTAAATTACTGCCAACAACCAAAGCTGAGACACACAAAACAGCTAGAATACCATGCTAGGGGTGTCCAGACTATAGTACCTGATATGAAGACATAATTTTATTTTCCAACATAACTTCCCTACTCCCAGAAAATGGTAGAAAAGATGACTTTAAAAGAAAGAGGACCAAAAAAAAAAAAAAAAGTCAAGAAGAAACAATTTGAGTGACAGAAAAACTCTAAGACTGTGGCTAGAATAATCAAGAAACGGCACTGAGTAACCAGGGTCTTGGCAGAGACCAAATGGGGCCAAACTCAAAAGTTACCGAAATTGGTTATCTAAGGCCTGATTAAACATTTAGTGTCAGCAATGAAAGTGACACTAAGAAAAAATTTCACCCTTTGTATCCTTCAATTCCAACTATAACAGATTCTTTTTTTTTTTTTTTTTATTGAGATGGAGATTCGCTCTGTCGACCAGGATGCAATGCAGTGCAGTGGTGCGATATTGGCTCACTGCAACCTCTGCCTCCCGGGTTCAAGTGATTCTCTTGCCTCAGTCTCCCGAGTAGCTAGGATTACAGGCACATGCCACCATGCCCAGCTAATTTTTGTATTTTTAGTAGAGATGGGTTTTCGCCATGTTGGCCAGGCTGGTCTTAAACTCCTAACCTCAAGTGATCCACCTGCCTCAGCCTCCCAAAGTGTTAGGATTACAGGCTTGAGCCATTGCACCCGGCCTGTAACAGATTCTTAAACTGGCATTGGTGAAAACTAAACAAGTATTCAAGGTTAGTAACGTAATACTAATTGTTCCTGCCATTTAGAAGATTAACCAAATTGCTAGATACAGTTGTTTAAAATCCTATATTCCTATTGCCAAAGTTAAACACACACACATTTAATATTCTTGATTGCATGACAAACATTAGGAACAGATACACAGAATATAATAGTAAGACTAAGAATCTTTCTGTAACTAGAATCTTTCCTGTGTTGCCTTGTCCATTCTTATTTGTAGCTCGAGTTATACATGGAGATGAAGCAAGGAACAGAAGTGAAGTTTCCATGGGTTTCTAAGACCCATCAATAAAACACAAGTTTTTTAGGCAGTCTGTTTCCTGCTCTACTATGACCATTTCTGTTGAATCATTCAACTCCATGGGTGAAACAGAATGGGTGTACTCAAGCGCAGAGTTAATATTTATGACACAGAAGTCTCCTTATATGCTTAAAAATTTTTAATAGCCTTTAATTTGTAGAGCAATTTAAGGTCCACAGCAAAACTGAGCAGAAGGTACAGAAAGTTATCATATACCTCTTGTCCTCTGACGAGACATCCCTGCTATCAACATACCCCACCAGAGTAGTACATTTATTGCAATCAAACCTACACTGACACATCATTATCACCCAAAGTCCATAGGTTACATTGGGGTCCACTGTTGGTGTTGTGCATTCTATGGGTATGGACAAATGTATAATGACATGATTCCACCATTACAGTATCATACAGAGTAGATTTACTGCTCTAAAAATTCCCTGTGCTCTACCTCTTCATCCTTCCTTCCCTCTAAACCCCTGGCAACCACAAATCTTTTTACCATCTCCATAGTTTTTCCTTATCCAGAATGTCATATAGTTGGAATCATATGGATTGACTCTTTTTACTTAGTAACATACACATCTATGTCTTTTTATGGCTTGACAACTCATTTCTTTTTAGCGCTGAATAATACTCCATTGTCTGGATGTACCGCTTTGTTTATCCATTCACCTACTGAAGGACATCTTGTTTACTCCCACATTTTGGCAATTATGAATAAAGCTGCTACAAACATCTACGTGCATGCTTTTGTGTGGGTATAAGTTTTCAACTCCTTTGGGTAAATACCAAGGATAGAAATTGCTGCATTGTGTGATGAGAGTGTGTTTAGCTTTCTAAGACACTAACAAACTGTCTCCCAAAGTGGCTGTACCATTTTGCATTTCCATCAGCAATGAATGAGAGTTCCTGTTGCTCCACATCCTTGTCAGCATTTGGTGTTGTCAGTGTCCTGGAGTTTGGCCATTTTAATAGGTGCATAGTAGTATCTCGTTGCTTTAATTTTCAATTCTCTAATGATACATGATGCTGAATATCTTTTCACACACTTATATGCCATATGGATATACATCTTCCTTGGTGAGGTTTCTGTGAAGGTCTTTGCCCATGTTTTAGGTGGGTTGTTTTCTTATTGTTGGATTTTAATGCTCTTTACATGTTTTAGATAATAGTCCTTTATCAAATTTTTTTTTTTTTTTTTTTTTTTTTAGACACAGTCTTACTTTGTCGCCAGGCTGGAGTGCAGTGGCGCGATCTTGGCTCATTGCAACCTCTGCCTCCCAGGTTCAAGCGATTCTCCTGTCTCAGCCTCCCAAGCAGCTGGGATTACAGGTGCCCACCACCATGCCCAGCTAATTTTTGGCACTTTTAGTAGAGATGGGGTTTCACCATGTTGGCCAGGATGGTCTCTATCTCTTGACCTCATGATCCGCCCGCCTTGGCCTCCCAAAATGCTGGGATTACAGGTGTGAGCCACTGTGCCCAGCCTCAACTTTCTCTTTTACAAATATTTTCTTCCATACTGTAGCTTAACTTCTCATTCTCTTGACATTATCTTTCGCAGAGCAGAAGTTTTAAATTTTAATAAAGTCCAGTTTATCACTTATTTCTTTCATATAACTGTGTTTTCAGTATTATATCTAAAAAGTTACCCCCATATCCAAAGTCATTTACATTTCTCCATGTCATTATATTCTAAGAGTTTTATACCTTTATATTTTACATTTAGGTCTAGAATTCATTTTGACTTATTTTTTGTCAAGGGTGAAAGGTCTGTGTCTAAATTCTTATTTCAGCATGTGGTTGTCAGGTTGTTCCAGCACGATTTGTTAAAAAGACTATCTTTTCTCTATTGTATTGCCTTTGTTCTTTGTCAAAGGTCAGCTGACTATATTTGTGTGGGTCTATTTGTGAGCTCTCTGTTCTGTTCAGTAGATTTGTTTGTCTAGTTCTGCCAATACCACAGTCTTGATTACTATAGCTTTATAGTAAGTTGTGAAATCAGGTAGTGTCAGTCCTCCAACTTTGTTCTTCAGCTTCATGTTGGTTGTTCTGAGTCCTTTGCCTCTCCACATAACTTTAGAATCCACCTGTCGACATCCACAAAATAACTGTCTGGGATTTTAATTGGGATTGCACTGAATCTATAAATCAACTTCAGAAGAACTGACATTTTGACATTGAGTCTCTCTACCCATGAACATGGGATAGCTTCCATTTATTTAGTATTCCAAATTCTTTCATCAATATACGCTTTTAAAGATAATAAATGACTCATATTACTATGGACGAAGCAGAGGCATATATTTAACTTTTTTTTCCAGATATAAGAAAAAGAAGAAATATGATCATTTGCCCTCAATTTTAAACCTTCCTCTAAGGCTTTCTCCTTACACTAATCCTTAACTGAGGCTTAGCCAGCCCAACAGTGATGTTATATGGAGATAATCTAATGCATTTTTAAAAAAATAAAGGTTATGCACCAAATAATATGAATGCTACAGCAATCAGGGGTGTGAAGACAGCTGTGAGCAGGTATGTGTGTGCATGGGATGGAAGGACTCTGCTCCCATTTCAACCCCTTGATCCAACCAAGATCTGTTGCGGTCCAAAATCTGTGGAATGCTAAAAGCTCCTGGGAACATTCCTCCAGAGTACTCCCAAAAGCATATTTGCTTTCAGACTGAGTTTGCCTCCTTAGGTGCATGGGAGCTGCCCAAATAGATAATTCCAAGTACTTACTCATGACAGAATAACTGAATGAAGGTACCACTCATGAAACAGTTCTGAACTCTACAGTAGAAAATTCCATATACCTGAATCATGTACATTTTTAAAGATGGAATTTTAGGGTTGGTGGTTCATACCTGCAATCCCAGCACTTTGGGAGGCCAAGGTGGGCAGATCACATGAGGCCAGGAGTTTGAGGCCAGCCTAGCCAACATGGCAAAACCAAGTCTCTACTAAAAATTAGCTGGGCGTGGTGGCATGTGCCTGTAATCCCAGCTACTCGGGAGGCTGAGGCATGAAAATCGCTTGAACCCAGGAGGCGGAGGTTGTAGTGAGCCAAGATTGCACCACCGCACTCCAGCCTGGGAGACAGGGTAACACTCTGTCTCAAAAAAATAAATAAAAATGGAATTTTAGAATTTTAGAAGCATATTGAAACGTACCTGAAAAGGAAAAATAGGAGAAGGCATTCGCTTTTTTTAAAGATTAAATCTGAGATAAGACTTTTCACTGACACTCCTTTTAATTAATTTCTCTGGTAAACACCCTCCTACGGCCACACGTATCTTTTGAAAAACACATCTCAGGAACATATGTCACCAGCAGTAGTAGCTCACGAGCTATACTTAAGGTAAAGGTCAAACAGATGTGGGAAGTGACCAAGTACACTCAACAAAATGCCACATGGCCTTATCTGCTTTACAGGCTAATGCCAAAATGTTTGCACGCAGCGTCATAAAATCCAAGCTGCTAGGCTCACTGCCATTTATGTATGTGTAAGGCAGTATTTCTGTACCTAGATCGTGGAGACGATATAGATTTTGAATTACAATAAACTCAATTATTTTAATTAGTGGGTAACAAAAGTAAACGGAAGTTACAAATACCTTGGACACCCCTATTGAAGCTTATATCCAGTAAACTTTTACACATTCTATTAAGAACTGATTTTTAACAGCAATTTTGAATCTTTTGTCTCTCTCTTGGCTTCTGACCACTGTGCATGGATGACCAAGTAGAGAAAGAAACAAGTAGAAAGGAGGAACAATAAAGAGATTTCAGTGTTACAAAATTAATTGTCACAGAGCATAGCAGAATGTGACAATCAGACATTCTCAAAATGTTAGCTACCATACTGTATCATAATCTAATGCAGGGTTCCTATTACCACATCTCTAAAGGATGATTATTAAGCCTCTGTTTGAAAAAAATCTTTTAAAAGCACTCTTTTTTTTTTTTTTTTTTTTTGAGATAGAGTCTTCCTGTGTCACCCAGGTTGGAGTGCAATGGCGTGATCTCAGCTCACTGCAACCTCTGCCTCCCGGGTTCAAGCGATTCTTGCGCCTCAGTCTCCTAAGTAGCTGGGATTATGGGTGCACACCACCACGCCTGGCTAATTTTTGTATCTTTAGTAGAGACAGGGTTTTGCCATGTTGGACAGACTGGTCTCAAACTCCTGACCTCATGTGATCTGCCCGCCTGAGCCTCCTAAAGTACTGGGATTGCAGGCGTGAGCCACCGCACCCAGCCCACTCTCTTCTTTTTTATATCTCTGTTAGAAAGTTTTGGCAAACATGCAGACAAAATTCATTGCCATGTAACTTACCTGTCATAACACTGCCTGCTTTCCCTACTCACAAAGGCCTGCTTTAGAAAAATGAGATTCAAAACACATACAGCTCAAGTCTTAATCCATTTTTATTCCTTTTCATATTCGAGGGAAGTAGATTTTTTTTGATTAAAGTGCATTCAAAAACTGGACTCCTTCTATACAGAAGAAATAACATGGGTATTCTGGGGAACTCCTGTACATATACAAATGCTTCTTTTTTTTGTTTCTTTTAACTTTTCAGGTTTGCCTATTTCCTCTGGGTCCAGTCTAAGCACTTGTGTTATCCTTTGAGTCTTTACAAATTGCCCTGAAATAATATGTGCTGTGCCTGCCTCTGTACAGTTCAGCTCACCTTTGAGACATCTCATTGTGTTTGTTCCAACAGTGGTCAATTGTGTTGTATTTACCCCAGAAATCACTGCTAACACCAGCACACCAGCCACCCTTTCTCGTGAGCTTGTGAGTGGTTTATGGAGCAGAAAAAGAGTTAATCTATGCACACGAATTAAACACAGGAAACCAGCACTAGAGGAACCTCAGACTCCAGGCCTAAAACCACTTGTGACTGGAGCGAGGTTAATCACAGGAGAGGGGAGCTCCATGGTAACAGATGCTGAAACCTGACACATACAAGGTACTGTATGCTTTTCAAAGCACTTACATTTGATCACTCTAGACTCAAAAAGTGACTCCAATTTAGATGAAATGTCCTTGTCACAAAGACGGCTGCAATATCTTGCCCATGGACAGTCAACCCAGACAAGGACAAAACCACCAAACCTATAGTAGTCTTCCTTCTCCCTCACCATCGCTGTCCTCCACCTCTGGCCTCTGCAACATCACCCTCTTCTCCCCATAGCATTTGTAAGCACATATCTGAATTGTTCTGTTTACTTACTTTGTTTACTTGTTTTTGTCTATCCCTCCAATGTAAACCCTATGAGAGCAGGAACCTGCATTTTGTCACTTAAGAGACCAGAGAGTACCCAGAACATCTCTCATGCTCAATGAATGTACTTGGCACATACTTGGTGCTCAGCAAATAATGTTGAATGAATAAATGACCTCACGGCCGGGCATCTCCAGAAGTCAGTGCACTTTCTGCCATGGATCTGGGGTGGAAAGGAACATTCACCCCAAATACATGGGGTGAACTGTATTTGTATCGCTGCCAAATACATTCCACAGTAAAAGAAGCAAAGACGCAGAAATGACTGTGGGCAGGCCAGTGCCAAAGATGAAGAAAGGCAAGAACACGCGCTTCAGTCCTTAAGGAATTCTGTTTCCTGATAAAGTCTCTAAAGACAAATAATTCCTGGAGACCTGTAATGGATGAGCAGTAGATAGTTTCTCAGTCAGTTCTGCTTCTTTCCTTCATTTAGCAACAAATGAAGTTCAGGGGCAAGGCCAGAGAGTTAAATGAGTGAAAAAAGATGATGGATAGAAGCTCGCTCATCTGGACTCTGGTCGCCTGTTTTGGAGCCAAAGCTCAATCAGTCTGGCAGTTCCTCAAAACATTAAACATTGAGTTACCCTATGACCCAGCAATTCCACTCCTAGGTACCTACCCAAGAGAGATGAAAACATATGTCCACATAAAAACTTGCACGCAAACGTTTGCAGCAGTATTATTCACAGTAGCTGAAACATCTAAACGACCCAAGTGTCCATCAACTGATGAATGAATAAAATATAATGTACCTACACAATACATATTACTCACCAATGAAAAGAGATGAAGTTGGGCCGGGTGCAGTGGCTCATGCCTGTAATCCCAACACATTGGGACACTTGGCCCTTGGGAGGCCAAGGCAGGAGAACTGCCTGAGCCCAGGATTTCGAGACCAACCTCAGCAACATAGTGAGACCCTGTCTCTACAAAGAATAAAAATTTAGCTGGGTGTAGTGGTGTGCACCTATAGTCCCAGCTACCTGGGAGGCTGGAATAGGAGGATTCCTTGAGCCCAGGAGGTCAAGGCTGCAGTGAGCCATGATCATGCCACTGCACTCCAGCCTGAGCAACAGAGCAAGACCCATCTCTTTAAAAAAAAAAAAAAAAAAAGAGAGAGAGAGGGCGAGAGAGATGAAGATAGAGATGAAGTCCTGACACCAAATGAAGGCAGCCAGTCACAAAAGACCACATATTGTGTGATTCCACTTATATGAAATGAATTTGAAGCTGCCTAGAGCCAGGGGAGGCATGACTACCGATGGGTACAGAGCTTCTTTATGGAATGATGAAAGTGTTCTGAAAGTAGATAGTGATGATATTTGCCCAACCCTTCTTTACTAGTGAACTTAGTAAATATCCATTGAATTGTATACTTTAAATAAGTAAATTGATTGGTATTTGAATTATATCTCAAGAAAGCTGTTATTTAAAAACAAACAAAAAAACCCACAAGGCCAGGCACGATGGCTCACGCCTGTAATCCCTATACTCTGGGAGGCCGAGGTGGAAGGATCGCTAAAGGCTGGGAGTTCCAGACCAGCCAGGGCAACACAGCAAGGCTTCATCTCTCCTAAAAAATTAAAAACATCAGCCAGGCACGGTGGCATGTACCAGTAGTCTCAGCTACTCAAGAGGCTGAAGCAGGAGCATCCCTTGAGTCCGAAAGGCCAAGGCTACAGTGAGCTGTTATTATGTTATGGCATTCCAGCCTGGGGGACAGCAAGACCCTGTCTCTAAAAAAAAGATAAATAAAATAAAAACAAAAACTTCAGCAACGACTAAATCCTCCTATAATTGCAGAGGACCGAAAAACATTAGCACCCCCTGTATTTCCCTCATAGAGAAGGAACAGCACCTCTGCCTTGTAATATCCAGGGTTTTGTGGAGGTGACCCCTGACCCCCTTACTCTCTACACCAGCTTGCCTTGGTCTCCTATTTAACCTTCATCATTCAACAGATTGTTGCTGAGCACCTGCCGTATACCAGGAGCTAGGGAGGCACAGGCTCTGCAGATGAAGGAGAAGCAGGCTTTGCCTTCAAGGAGCCAATACTTTCTGAAATTTTTCAGCCAACCACAAGGCAGGAAACAGAAAAAGGAGAATCAGAAATAGTGTTCTGTCTTGGGCGGTGGGCAGAAAAAATGTTTCATGTCTGGGTGGATTCATGTCCACGCTGGAAAAACACACACAGATCTGGTATGCAGACATCTCGAGGGCAGGGTGGGGCAGAGTGCAGAGGGAGTGCCCCAAAGTCAGCTCCGACAGGAAGGTGGAAGACACGAATCCTGGGGCCACAATGCGGTGCCAGTGTCACCCTTCAGTTCCGCCCAGCAGGACTGTTGGTGTTTTCATTGTGTTTATTTTTCTAAAGTTAAGAGGGACTAGGAGAGGAGGGGCAGAAGACAAGAGATTACTCAGCATTCCCATCGCGTTTCATGTTTGCAAAGCACTCCTGTCCTTGCCTCAAGCTGCCTTAAATAATAAAGGAATTTGAGAATCAAGCCAAGAACTCTAAGTGCTTAGCAGATACAAGGACCTATCGTGAGACATCTGGCAAGGTAGGCACGATTTTAAAAATTAATCCCAGAAAATAAACACTATTGAAAAATATAATCCAATATAGTAATCTCTCTGTCAAGCTGACCTGCCAGTTGGTGGTTAATGAACTCAGTAAGCTCACGGTGCAGGCTCAAGTGTTCTCAATCTCCCTCCCCTTCACACCTTGACATGTGCTTACTTTTAAAGAACAGGCACTGACGTCCTTTGAGATGAAAAAGTTCTACGGCTGATGCAGCAAAAATGTTATGGTAGCAATTAAGAAGAGCGGTTTCTTGCTGGCAGGACTACAGCATCCGGATCATCATAACTGAAGAAATTAACCATTTTTGTGTGACTGTCAAATGGGCTAGAACATCCTACAAGCATATCGTAGTGTGAGCCGTAATATACTAGAAGCACTGTGGGTTTTGGACTGTTTGGACTCAAGTTCATGGTATTTGAAATGAATGTATCTGTGTTTATATTTATATTCAACTAAGCTCAGTGAACCCCTTAGCTTGGTCCATAGGGATGCTGTCTTGAGGAATGTTTATAGGCCAACTGGAGAACTCTTGGTAAAGTACAAATAGTGAGCACACTTAAAAGTACTTTTTTTTTTTCTTTTTGAGACAGGGTCTCACTCTGTTGCCCAGGCTGGAGTGCAGTGGTGTGGTCAGCTCACTGCAGCCTCTGCCTCCCAGGCTCAAGCAATCCTCCCACCTTAGCCTTCCAAGTAGCTGAGACTACAGGTACATGTCACCATGCTTGGCTAAGTTTTAAATTTTTTGTAGAGATAAGGTCTCACTATGTTACCCAGGCTGGTCTTGAACTCTAGGCCTCAAGGGATCCTCCCATCTCAGCCTACCAAAGTGCTGGGATTACAGGAGTGAGCCACTGCACTCATCCTTAAAATTACTATTGATATGAACCCTAACAGGACAAAGTGTTTCAATTAGCTATTTCTTAGAAATACGCTAAGGTCACATAAAAGTGAAAAAAAACTTTGAAGATATATTTTAAAGGTATCAACTGAGCCAGGTGCTATGGCTCATGCCTACAATCCCAACACTTTAGAAGGCTGAGGCAGAAGGATCATTTGAGGCCAGGAGTTTGGGATCAGCCTGAGCAACTTGGTGAGACCTTATCTCCATTAAAATAAATAAATAAATTAGCTGGGCGTGGTGGCACATGCCTATAATCCCAGCTACTTGGGAGGCTGAGGCAAGAGGATAGCTTGAGCCCAGGAGCTCAAGGCTGCAGTGAGTTATGATCACACTACTGTACTCCAGCTAGGGTGACAGAGCAAGGCCCTATCTCAAAGAAAAAAAACAAAAAATAAATGACATTACCTACTTTATTTCAGACCAAGTCTCCATTCTTCCCTCCCACACTCTGTAGGACAATTAGAAAAGCTTGACAAAACAACACACACAAATATATACACGGCCCCACCCTGCCCCGCCACACACACACACATACACACACACACACACACACACACACACACACACACACACACAAACTAACATGGCAGTGAGGAATTACCAGGTCAAAATCTGAAAAAGACCAAAACCTAAAAAGACCAGCCCAGCATCTGGGGCTGCTTTCCGCTTGGGGCATCCATCTGCTGATTTAAGAAAGAATTCCTGACCAGGTGCAGTGGCTCACGCCTGTAATCCCAACACTTTGGGAGGCCAAGGCAGGTAGATCACCTGAGGTCAGGAGTTGGCCAGGAGACCAGCCTGGCCAACATAGGGAAACCCCATCTCTACTAAAAATACAAAAATTAGCCGGGCATGGTGGTGGGTGCCTGTAATCTCAGCTACTCAGGAGGCTGAGGTAGGAGAATCGCTTGAACTCGGGAGGCAGAGATTGCAGTGAGCCAAGATTGAGCCACCGCACTCTACCCTGGGTGATAGAGCGAGACTCTGTCTCAAAAAAAAAACAAAAAACAACAACAACAAAAAGAAAGGATTCCTGAGTGGCTGAGAAGCTGAGTAGCATTTCTGATGGCCTTGTGGAGCCAGGAGGACAAAAATTGAAGTCCTGGGACTTGCCAGTGAGTTGGCTGCAATTTTACACAACATAGAGTAAAACACAGCATGTTACTATAGATTAAGACAATGATAAAGGTTTAATAAATAGGAATTAAAAGTTAGAACTGTTTAACACAACAATTCTAAAATAGCAGGCACCTAAAAACAAGTCTCAGAATACATAAAGCAAACAGCTGACATCACCATAAAGAGACACAAACTACAATCACGGTGGAAGAGTTAACACAGTTCTATCAGTAACAGAAAAAGCAGGAAAAAAAAGTTAGCATATAGCAAACCTGAAAAATGACTCAGAAATTAGAACTTAATTATCATATATAGAACTTTGCCGCCAGGCATGGTGGCTCACACCTGTAATGCCAGCAATTGGGGAGGCTGAGATGGGGCTATCACCTGAGCTTGGGAGTTCAAGACCAGCCTGGCCAACATGGTGAAACCCCGTCTCTACTAAAAATACAAAAATTAATCTCAGCTACTCACGAGGCTGAGGCATGAGAATTGCTTAACCGGGGACGTGCCGTGGAGGTTGCAGTGAGCTGAGATCGCGCCACTGCACTCCAGCCTGGACGACAGAGTGAGCCTCCACCTCAAAAAAAAAAAAAAAGAACTTTGCACCCAATGATCCTTGAATATACATTCTTTCCAAGCCCACATGGAAGAGTTAGAAAAATTGAACATATGCTTTTTACCTGCACAATAGGAAAATGTGCATCCATTGAGGCTAGACAAAGTGAATTAACCTGGCCTCCTGACAAAAGAGGTGTGAGCTGATAAGATTGGAAGAGCTGTAGGCCAGGCTCGGTGGCTCACACCTGTAATCCCAGCACTTTGGGAGGCCGAGGCGGGTGGATCACGAGGTCAGGAGATGAGAACATCCTGGCTAACACGGTGAAACCCCATCTCTACTAAGAATACAAAAAATTAGCCAGGTGTGGTGGCGGGCGCCTGTAGTCCCAGCTACTCGGGAGGCTGAGGCAGGAGAATGGCGTGAACCCGGGAGGAGGAGCTTGCAGTGAGCTGAGATCACGCCACTGCATTCCAGCCTGGGCGACAGAGCAAGACTCCGTCTCAAAAAATAAATAAATAAATAAAAAGATGGGAAGACCTGTGGTTTCCATAAGCAAAGGATTCTGGAAAAGATAAGGCGACTGCCCTAGTGTCTTGGAGACTTTGAATTGATGCTTTGGCTGGGCCTGAGATGGTGAGAATAAGCAGTAGAAAGAGAAAGGGAAGAGTTCACACAGCCCTCTCAGTCTTCTCTCTGCCCCTGGGAGCTACATGATTACACCGAGTTGTGTGGAAGGGAAAAGGATAATGTGAAACCCCAGCCCTCTGCCAAAAACTAAAGGGAGGCGGCAGTAATAGCAGAGTCTTCCATGCAACCAGGAGGATAATTTAGCTGTTCTATGGCCAAATCCTGCTTCCTTTCCTCCTGCCTTCCCATCTCCTCTTTCTCATCCTGTGTCATCCTGTCCCACCCTAGGAACCCGCATGGGGTCCCAGCGGACCATCTCTGCCGTTTCACCATCACAAGGGTTTACATGGGGGCTAGACCTGGAAAATGCATGGTCCCTGTCAAATCTGCCTAACTTCCACCTCATTTGTACCCTAACCTTCTGAGAGAATAACTGGACCCTAAAGGTTGTTCTTGGTTTGGTCCTCTACTTCAGTGGCCTGGCTACGCTTTTGTTGTGCTCTGGAGGTTTGGATTAAAAATGTGGATATATGAAGACTTCTTCTAGTATTTAGAGAATCTGAGCTGAAGTTGGAAGCCTGTGGTGGACTGGGTACAGACATGACCAATGCTTGGCAGACAAACAGGCAGTCCTATGTACTGTCCCGCAGCCCACTAACAGGTTAACGGAACCACGGCCCTCGCCTGACCTAGTTGAAGGAAATATACAATCAGGCTTTCTGGACCTGCTGCAGTCATGACCTAATTTTCTAACAGAATCTCAGCAACAACAGAAAGACTCTCCCTCATTTCTCCCCCAACCTGGGAACATTTAGTGCTGAACAGAAAGAGACCCTTAATCAGCAGTGCTTCCTTTGAGCTACTGCCAGCCCAACATCCCAAGTGTCTCCTCGCGAGCCAGCTCTGTCACTGATCCTTCTGTGCCCAAGTGGCCTGGCCACACCAGCACCCTTCACATATGCATGAGCTTTCACCCTGGTGTCTGTGCAAGTTTGTGCTCATGTATCTGTTCAAAATTGTGTCACCCAAGTACTTCCTGAATTTTTACTAGCACTGTTTCAGGAAGTCAAGCATGTTGATGTTTACTCTAAGTGCCTTTTTAATAAGTAACTTACACTGTTTTTCCCTTGCCCTCATTTGGCAGAAGGCCAGCCAGACTTACCCTCGTACATCTCCAGGATGTGAACTGTGTCACCGATCTGCAAGGAGAGCTCCACATCTTGAGAAGCATTGTAGTTATAGATCGCTGGAAATGAGAAATAAAAAAGGGAAATTAGAATGCATGTCACTGGGCTGGGCGCGGTGGCTCACGCCTATAATCTCAGCACTTTGGGAGGGCGAGGCGGGTGGATCACAAGGTCAGGAGTTCAAGACCAGCCTGGCCAAGATGGTGAAACCCCATCTCTACTAAAAATACAAAAATCAGCTGGGTGTAGTGGCAAGTGCCTGTAATCTCAGCTACTTGGGAGGCTGAGGCAGGAGAACTGCTTGAACCCAGGCAGCAGAGATTGCAGTGAGCCGAGATCACACCACTGCATGCCAGCCTGGGTGATAAAATGAGACTCCGTCTCGAGAAAAAAAAGAATGCATGTCACAGTGAACAATTTGGTCAACAAACAACTCTCTATTTAATAATTTCATGTGAATCGCCCATTGTAAAGCAGAGAATGGATCCTCATTTCCCCCATCCAACAAATATTGATCAGTTGCCTGCTACATATCACGAACTGTGTTAGAGACTATTTATAGAGGGGCAAATGACATGGACATGGCCCCTGTCCCCAGGGAACTTAACAGTTGAGTGGAACAAAGAAAGATATCAAATATATAATCACAGAAATAACTAGTTAAAGTTGTGATAAGTGTTAGGAAAGAAACAATCCGGTTACCATGAGAATATATTGTGGGATTCTGTTAGTCAGTGCCCTTGTTCATCAGACAACAGCCAGCCTGCAAGAACACGGAACTGATGATCTCTAGGACACAGGCGAGCCATGTCGTGGCTTCCATGACACAGTATCTGATGGCAAAAGGCCACCTGTGAGGCCCATCCACCCTCCAGTGACAAATTGACACAGGGCACGGTGCAATGATGGTGCCTGGCCCCAGCCCAAGGCACCCTGGGCAACTGGGTTACTGCAGCACTTCCTAATCAAGGCGACCTCAGCCACCACAGTCTTTAGGGCTGGCAATGGCTGGGCTAGGTTGTGAAAACTGATAGACTTAACTCATAACTCAAAAAAAAGAAGACAACCCAATTTTAAGAAAGGCCAGAGCTCTGAATAGATATTTTGCCAAAAATTATGTATGAATAGCTAACAGACACATGAAGAGATGTTCGACACTATTAGTCATCAGAAAATACACATTAAAACCACAGTGAGATACCACTCCACACCCACTAGAATGGCTATGATAAAGAAAAAAGAAAAGGCAGACAAATGGCAAGAATGTGGAGAAACTAGAACTCTCTTGCATTGCTGGTAGGAATGTAAAATGATACAGCCCCTTCTGAAAACAGTTGGGCAACTTCGCAAAAAGTTAAACATAAATTTACCATAGGTCCTAGCAATCCATTCCTAGGTACCTACAAAGAGAAATGAAGCCATGTGTCTACATAAGAACCTTACGTGAATGTTCAGAGCTGCGGTGGTGGGCTGTAAAGGTGCCCCCCTCCCCCGCCAAGAGAACTCCACATCAAATCCCTGGAACCTGTGTATGTTACCCTGTAAGGCAAAAGAGTTGATTAAGTTAAGGATTTTTTTTAAAATTATTCTTTAAGCTCTGGGATACATGTGCAGAACGTGCAGGTTTGTTACATAAGTATACACGTGCCATGGTGGTTTGCTGAACCCATCAACCCATCATCTACATTAGGTATTTCTTCTAATGCTATCCCTCCCCTAGACCCCCACCCACCAACAGGCCCCAGTGTGTGATGTTCCCCTCCCTGTGTCCTTGTGTTCTCATTGTTCAACTCCCACTTATGAGTGAGAACATGTGGTGTTTGGTTTTCTGTTCCTGTGTTACTTTGCTGAGGATGATGGTTTCCAGCTTCACCCATGTCCCTGCAAAGGACATGAACTCATCCTTTTTTATGGTTGCATAGTATTCCATGGTGTATATATGCCACATTTTCTTTATCCAGTCTATCATTGATTGGCAGTTGGGTTGGTTCCAAGTCTTTGCTATTGTGCCACAATAAAAATACATGTACATGTGTCTTTATAGTAGCATGATTTATAATCCTTTGGGTATATACCCAGTAATGGGATTGCTGGATCAACTGGTATTTCTGGTCCTAGATCCTTGAGGAATTGCCACACTGTCTTCCACAATGATTGAACTAGTTTACAGTCCCAACAACAGTGTAAAAACGTTCCTATTTCTCCACATCCTCTCCAGCATCTGTTGTTTCCTGACATTTTTTTTTTTTTTTTTTGAGATGGAGTCTCGCTCTGTTGCCCAGGCTGGAGTGCAGTGGAGTGATCTCGGCTCCATCTCCCGAGTTCACACCATTCTCCTGCCTCAGCCTCCCCAGTAGCTGGGACTACAGGCGCCCACCACCACGCCCGGCTAATTTAGTAGAGATGGGGTTTCACCATGTTAGCCAGGATGGTCTTGATCTCCTAACCTTGTGATCCACCCGCCTCAGCCTCCCAAAGTGCTGGGATTACAGGCGTGAGCCACCGCGCCTGACCTCCTGACTTTTTAATGATCGCCATTCTAACTGGCACGAGATGGTATCTCATTGTGGTTTTTATTTGCATTTTTCTAATGACCAATGATAAGGATTTTGAGGAGCGGTCTTCCCTGAATTATCAGGGTGGCCTTAAATGCAATCACATATATCTTTGCAAGAGAGAGAGAGAGCTGAGAGACACACTGGAGAGAAAGCGACGTGCAGATGGAGGCTGAGATTGAACTGATGTGACCGCAAGTCAGAGAAGGCCAGTATCCACCAGAAGCTGGAAGAAGCAAGGAATGGAATCTCCCCGAGGGCCTCCAGAGGGAGCACAGCCCTGTTTGCACCTTGACTTCCTAACTCCCATCTCCAGAACTGTGAGAGAATAAACCCCCACTGTCTTGAGACATCAGGTGTATAATTTGTCACAGCAGCCACTGAAATCCACTATAGTAGCATTATTCACAATAGCCTAAAAAATGGAAATAATTTATTAACTGATGAAAGGATACACGAAGTATGGTATATCCATGCAATGGAATACTACGCAGCAATGAAAAGAAATGGAATACAGACACATACTGCAACACGAATGAACCTCAAAACATCACACTAAAGGAAAGAAGCCAGATGCAAAAGACCACATAGTTTATGACACCATTTATTCAAAATGTCCAGAACTAAGCAAATCTATCAAAGGCAATATAGGAGATTATTGGTTGCCTGGGGCTGTGAGGAGGGAATGGTGATTGACCACAAAAGGCCCTAAGGAGCTTCTTGGGGAGATGAAAACATCCTAAAACTGGGTTGTGGTGATATTTACACAACTCTGTAAATTTACTAAAAATCAGTAAATTACATGCTTAAAATGGGTAGATTTTATGGCATGTAAATTACACTTGACGGAAGCTTTTTTTTTTTTTTTTTTAAGTAGATTTACTTCTTATCCTCACTCTACTGATGAGGGAACTACATCTTTCCAGGAAAAAAGAACCCCCTTAGAGATTCACCTCTAGCCATGGACTTGACAATCCAAGGAACCCATAAGGCTCCCATCTCTGCAGGCCTGATGAGTGGCCATCCACACTGATGAATGGATAGTCACTCAATCCATCAGTATATCCCACAGGGAAGAAAGGCATCCTTGACATTGCCAGTGGCGGGTCTTCCTGGCTCTTCCCAGCTCTTCCCTGGGCCTGCAGTGCACCCTGCACCTGCAGCTTGGCTTACATCACAGTCAACCTATCAGTGAGCAGGAAGGAGCACACCTGTTTTCCAGTGGCCTCTCCTTGATGAAGGAAGTCATCCAGGTAGTGCTCTCCTGCACTCCTGGCACAGAAGCCTGGACAAAGCATGTCGGAATCTATTTTACTATTGAGCTTATGGACTAGGCTATGAATTCACAACCAGGATTGGCTGGTGACATAGGTTAGGAGAAATCGCACGCGATTCAGAAGTAGGAGTAATTCCCAATTCCTAGACTTTCTCATGGGTCACTGGGCCACCGCTGCTATTCCACTGGAGTTCAACTCCTTCATTCGTCTGCTGGTTTACACGAATGCTCTGCCTGCTAGTTTGGCAGACCTCACATCCTTGACATCTCCTAGTCCCTATTCATGGCCTTGTACTGAAATGGTCCCTTCCATTGGCCCCCTTCTCAAATGAAAACAGGAAGTAGTGAGGTCACTGAGTCACGATGCATTGTGTAATGACCAAGCTTCACCTCTTCCTGGTTCTGGTCATTGGAAAAGTAAGCAGAAGTTCTCAAAGGCAGCACCTTGCACTGGAAGCTCCCAACACAAACACCTACCAAGGACTGCTGGAAACACACACACACACACACACACACACACACACCAAAGACCGGTTTGCTTAAAACCTAGATCTCTAAGCCTGACCCAAAATACCTCCAAAATTGTCCCAGCCGGTGACTATCTGTCTTTGTCTCCACTACCTGCGAAATTCCAACCTACTCTCCAGTGAAGACTCCTATGTTCTCCCCTAAATTCTGAGCTCAGTCCATGGTTTGTTTCTGCCTAGAACAAGGGCCTGTCTTGACTTTGTAACAATCCAAATCTCACATCCACAATGCAATTCAACAAATGGCTACTAGCTCCTGATTACCTGCGTGGATCTCCTTCTTCTCTGACATTCCACAACAATTTTCCCTTCTAGCGCAGTTTGGGTTTTTAATCACAGACAATCTTGTGTAATTGTCTGCCATCAATTAGAAGGAAATCCCTATGACTGGGGTCCTCGTTACACATTACTTTTGTGTCTTTCTCATTACAAGGCACAGGCTTAGTCCCAAAGAAAGTACTCCAGGTATAATAATGATGTCAGAAAATAATATATATATATATATATATATATATATTTTTTTTTTTTTTTTTTTTGAGACGGACTACAGGTGCCCGCCACCACGCCCGGCTATTTTTTTTGTATTTTTAGTAGAGACGGGGTTTCACCGTGGTCTCGATCTCCTGACCTCGTGATCCGCCCGCCTCGGCCTCCCAAAGTGCTGGGATTACAAGCATGAGCCACCACGCCCGGCCGAAAATAATATATTTTAAAAACACGTATTTTTATCCCTTCTATAAAATCCATCAAAAAGTTCAGTTATTCACCACTTCTTCCCCAAACTCAAACACACTTCTGCTTTCCTCCAGAGCAGAGGCTGTGGTTTCCCATCACTCCAGAAAGGGTTACCGAAATCACTTCTCCACCCATTTGGTTTATCACAAGAGAGAATCTGCCTCTCCAACCTAAGCTTTTAAAGAGATTCATGTTAGAAGCACATGCCTTCAACAATGCCTTTCACTGGAGTGAAAATTCACCGCTTAGAGGATGTTTGTACAACCTGTTTCATGTCTCTGGGCAAAAGCACAAACAAGATTTCCAATCAACGCCATCATCTATTCATTCTAACTCTTGGGTTTGGTAGTATGCCCTCCATATCTTAATATACCTCGTATTTCCAGTGTATTTCATAGTTTACTTTCATATATATCTTAGTAATTGTATAGAGTGGATGAAAGGTGTCACATTATTTAATGGGGAAGCTGAGACTCAGAAGGGTTAAATCCAGCTTGCAAGCAGCGAAGCTGTTATAAAGCTGGTCTGTTCATCACATTTGACCAAACCAGTCCATAATTGTGAAGATATGCCCTGGAATAGCCCAGAAACAAAGAGAAGAGCCTAGATTTCTCTTTTTAAATAACCATCCTACTTCCCAAACCAAGCTTTCTCATCATACACATCAGTGACTGGTGATCACATTGTCCGCTAGTCTGATGCTATTTCAAGAATGAGAGTACAACTAATGCACTTAGTGGGCCCATAGTTTCTTTCTAGAACATGAATAACTGTTATAGAGAAAGCTAGAGAAATGAGAAACCAAGAAAAACCTCAGGGTAATCAAAACGGATTCCAGACTCAACTTTACCGCTTACACAATGCATGACCTTGAATGAGCTACTAAGCCTAGGCCTTGCCTTTAAAGAGCCCTCTGGCTCTAACGTCTTCTGATTCACGGGGTAATGAGAAGAGGCAAAAGAAACATGTGCCATTTTTGAACCGGCAGGCACCACCACAATCTCTTGTTTTGACTGAGGAAATTAAACAAGAACCGGGAGTTGCTGTACATACGTTGCCTCGCTGGCTGCCATGAACAGCATTGGGAAAGACAAATTGCTGGAATTCTTCCCTAAGCAGCTTACTGTTTATAACAGGAAAGTATAATTTTGTAGAGCCAAGTAGACAAGACCAAATAGTTTGCATTTTACTGAATCTTTGATTTGACTCTTTCTTTTAAACCAGGCTTACATGAGAGAAGAAAACTGAAGTCCTGGGATTATGCAATAAGAAACCAACAGAACAGACTTACTGGCTGCAAACTGAGTGATCAGTTTTGACAATGGAAAGTCTGTAGGCTAGTAAGTAATAAATATTTCCTTTTTTATGTTTATTTTTTATTTTTTTGAGACACGGACTTACTCTATCAACCAGGCCAGAGTACAGTGGTACAATCATGGGTCACTGTAGCCTTGACCTCCCTAGGCTCTGGTGATCCTCCCGCCTCATCCCCCCGCCCAGGTACCTAGGACTATAGGCATGTGCCACCACACCCGGCTAATTTTTAAACTTTTTTTGTAGAGACAAAGTTTCACCATGTTGGACAGGCTGGTCTCGAACTCCTGGGCTCATGTGATCCACCCACCTTGGCCTCCCAAAGTGCTCAGATTACAGGCATGGGACATCCAG
This sequence comes from Hylobates moloch, assembly GCF_009828535.3. Classification (NCBI taxonomy): domain Eukaryota; kingdom Metazoa; phylum Chordata; class Mammalia; order Primates; family Hylobatidae; genus Hylobates; species Hylobates moloch. The sequence goes on along the minus strand of NW_026652297.1, from coordinate 30,036,028 downwards.
CCCGGCCAAGTAATGAATATTTCTGATGAATGAGATTATTACATGAATCCTCAAATTACAATCCCCTGAAGAATAGCTACATTATATTTTCTATTAGTCACTTGATAGAATCTACAAAAGAAAGATCCAGCAAACACAGAATGAGATACCAATTGGAAGCATATATCATTCATAATATTCCAAAGATGATTATGGCCAGGTGCAGTGGCTTATGCCTGTAATCCCAGAACTTTGGGAGGCCAAGGCAGGTGGATAAGTTGAGGTCAGGAGTTTGAGACCAGCTTGGCCAACATGGTAAAACCCCATCTCTACTAAAAATACAAAAAAAAAAAAAAAAATTAGCTGGGTGTGGTGGCTCATGCCTGTAATCCCAGCTACTCAGAAGGCTGAGGCAGGAGAATCACTTGAACCTGGGAGGCGGAGGTTGCAGTAAGCCGGCATGGCACCACTGCACTCCAGCCTGGGTAACACAGTGAGACTCTTGTTTCAAAAAAAAAAAAAAAAAAAAAGATGGTTACAATTCTTCTTTTCCATTATGATCTTGATCTGCCTAGTTTCAGATATGCATTCTATAAAAACTAAAGAGGCACAACTCATCTTTGATCTTCATCTTGGCTTTCCTGCAGTGTTATCCAAGAAGGCCAAACAGATTTCATTTTCTTATGCTCTTTAATTACACTGTACTACAAGGAATAGAAAATCATATTCAATAATAGGTATAACATCAAGAAGTCAAATCTGTGGTTTTAAGATGATAATTACAAGTAGGTTCCAAATCAGTCTTTCTACAATGAGATGACCATCACGCCACCTCTCTGCTCAGATCTATCCGGGACAGAGGCTATCAGGTTAGGACATCAGCTCTATTTCTCACCAACAGTACTCCATAAGAGCAGGCTCTTACAGGATTCTTTTTTTGTTTTGTTTTGTTTTGAGACAGAGTCTCGCTCTTTCGCCCAGGCTGGAGTGCAATAGCGCAATCTCGGCTCACTGCCAGCTCCACCTCCCGGGTTCATGCCATTCTCCTGCCTCAGCCTCTCCGAGTAGCTGGGACTACAGGCGCCCGCCACCACACCCAGATAATTTTTTTTTTTGTATTTTTAGTAGAGACGGGGTTTCACCGTGGTCTCGATCTCCTGACCTTGTGATCCGCCTGCCTCGGCCTCCCAAAGTGCTGGGATTACAAGCGTGAGCCACCGTGCCTGGCCAGCTCTTACAGGATTCTTAACTTCATTATCTAGATAGTTTAGGAGAAGAGAGGATTTCATAATCAATGTACCAATTACTATTTAGAAATCTCTATCTTGGCCAGGTGCAGTGGCTCATGTCTGTAATTCCAGCATTTTGGGAGGTTGAGGCAGGTGGCTCACTTGAGGCCAGGAGTTCAAGACCAGCCTGGCCAACATGGTAAAACCCAGTCTCTACTAAAATATAAAAATTAGACAGGCATGGCGGCACGCACCTGTTATCCTAGCTACTCAGGAGGCTGAGGCATGAGAATCGCTTGAATCCAGGAGGTGAAGGTTGCAGTGAGCTGAGATCGTGCCACTACACTCCAGCCTGCACGACAGTGAGACTCTGTTTCAAAAAAAAAAAAAAAGAAAAGAAAAAAAATCTCTATCTTAAAGATTATATATATTTGTGAAGGAAATAGATAAATATCTTGAACTGGAGGGATATTTCTCAGATATAAACTCAAATATTGTTTCTTGATTGCCTCACTGGCAGCTAGTGATGACTTAGAAGTCACATCATTTACATGAATATGAGATTAAATTTACATGAAATGCTTACAGCAGGAAAGCAGAAACAAGGCAATTCGAAATTACAGAACAAGGGCCCAGCATAGTGGCTCACGCCTGTAATCCCAGCATTTCGGGAGGCTGAGTGGGAAGATTGCTTGACCTCAGGAGTTGGAGGCCAGCCTGGGCAACATAGGGAGACCCTGTCTCAAAAAATAATAAAAATTAGCCAGGCATAATAGTGTGTGCCTATGGTCCCAGCTACCCGAGAGGGTGAGGTGGGAGGACCGCTTGAGCCTGGGAGTTTGCGGCTACAGTGAGCTGAGATTGTACCAGCTGAGGCTACAGTGAGCTGAGATTGTACCACTGCACTACCTAGATGACAGAGCAAGACCCTGTCTCGAACAAACAAACAAACAAAAACAAAATTATAGAACAAAAAGTCTATGGCATATAATCATGAGGAGTTTTTTCCCACAGCTTCCTCATCTGAAAAAGGGAGGCAACAGTACATTCTTCCTATGGTTTTGTGAGGCCTAAAAAGGAGAATTTGTGTAGGGCCAGAATGATGACTAACACCTGGCAGACAGTGAGTAAAGAGCAGTCTCCTCCCCTCCACCCCTTCCCCTTTCTCACCGTGTCCAGCTTCCCATTCAGGGCATGGTGACACCTACATCCTCAAAGATGAACACTACCCCCTCATCAATAAACCAGTGGGAGTCGGTCAATGAAAACAGTGAATCAGGAAGGACTGGAGAGGTCACAGAACAAATCAGCCTCAATAGTACTTCCAAGGCAATGGTTGATGGACAATGAAATGCAGATGTCTTTGATTAGAGCAAAGCCATTTTACTGCAGGCCGCTAAATACAGAGCTCCTTTAAGAAACAGCACCAGGCACAGGGAATATTTTAATACATTCACCATTTCTTGCTGCCCCTTCCAAGCATTTCTGCAACAATTCAATGAGGAACCGGGTGTTACCCAGAATACTAAAGATGGCCTCAGTCATGTACTCACCACAGGACCCTCAGGCTGTATATAACATCAAAGGTACACATGCTAATGTTATTCATGCCTATAGTTCTATTAGCCTCCATTTTTCTCAATGAATATCTTCCTTATTAAGCAAAATAGGAAAAAGTAAAACAGAAAAAAATCTGACAGCAACTATTGCAGTCTTTAATGATGAAGGAAAATAGCTCACTACCCAGCCAGAACATCTTTTCCAAAGCAAATAAAGTCTCCTTGTCAGGTTCTTCTTGATACACATCCTTATTAAACAAAACGTGAACAGATCTAAGATTAAGATGGTCACTTCTAAGACTCTGTTGAGCTAAGACTCTGTTACAGACAGAAATCATCACTGAGGAATAGAGAATCTGAAGATAAATGCCAGAGGTTACTGTGGAATCTAGAAAAAACACTTTTAAATGATAGTTGAGGATGTCACCGATTATCTTCTCCATATATACAAGAATGAGACGAACACATTTCACTGAGAAAAGTAATGATCCCCAACCAGGCTACAAAAGTCATTACTTTGACAATATCAACCTAAAAAATGCAAGTACAATAGCAGCTTCCAGCCCTGGGCCAGTCTGAGGACAAGCTCTGGCTTGACTCCTTCAACCTCTGGATCCTACTCAGGAGGATTTTAGAACTGAATCTCAACTTCCTGGGTATTTATACACGCCAGAATCACATCCTACTGAAATTGCAGTGAGGAAACGGAAGAATAGGACATGTGTACATACGTGTGTGTGTGAAGTTCAGAGTGACAGACCTGATGTGATTATTTCACATTGCATGTCTGCATCAAAACATCTCGTGTACCCCATAAATATATACACCTACTATGTACTTATAAAAATTAAAAATAAAACAAAATTTTTAAAAAAGTAAAGCACTAAAAAATATCTAGAATTTTAAAAAGGAAAGAAAAGTGATAGATCAAGGTGAACAAAATTATAGCTGTGCCATTGAAGATATTTTCCATAGTGTGGCCAAAAAACTACCATCCTGGACTCTAGGGCAAGTGATTCAATCTTTGCAGGCTTCCGTTCCCTCATCAGTAATGTGAGCTGGTGTTTTACCTAACTCTTCTGGTTAAGAATAAAATGAGAAGAAACAAAAACGAGCAACTATTGGTTATGTCTTTGGAACCAAGATCTTTCAGCATCAAAGACAAGTACACAATCAAAAAAGTTAACTGATTCTGGGACGACGTGGGTTGGAAATATCAGTTTGAATTTGGGATTTGTTTTCTATCTAAAAAAACACATATTTCAATTCTACTTGTTGCCCAGGTGGACCAGGGAAACAACCCATCAGGGACCAGATGAATTATCCTGCTTTAAGCATTACAAACTAGGCAAAATGTATATGACACGTTGGTTTTCAGACACTGAACAGCAGGCAATGCAGGGAGTGATACTGAGAGGAGAGAAACAGATAAGTGAAGTCTACACCTGCCTGCACTTACTGCTCAAACAGGGTTTCCAGGCTATTGTGCAGGCAGCCAGTGGTCACTGAGACCAGGAAAGAGAGTGCAGAACTCAGGAGGGTCAAGGTGGCTAGAATGTGCAGGACAGAGAACCAGAGAGAAGAGGGCTGCTCAGAGAGAGTGCTAGAGATGTGTAGAAGGTTCCCCAAGTCTTTAGCTGAGTACTGGTCAGTGCATGCATGTGAAAATACCCGAGGCTAAGAAAAAAATCACTGGAAAAGAGCAAGAGGCATTGTTCCCAACCCACACACATGGATGAGAACAGCTTACAGATCCCACAACGAGAGTAGAGAAAGCTTGGAATATGAAGGTACTGGGCTGAGAGATCAGAAGGGTACTGAGTACTCGGTAGTGCAGTGTTACAGACTGAATGTTTGTCTCCTGTACCCCTAAATGTTTATGTTGAAATCTACGCCCACAGTATTAGGTATTAGGAGGTGGGCTTCTGGGAGGTAATTAAGTCATGAGGGTGGAGCTCTCAAGAATGGGATTAGTGCTCTTATAAAAGACCCCAGAGAGCTCACTTGCCCTTTTTGTACCACGCAAGGACACAGTGATAAGTTGGCAGTCTGCCACCCAGAAGGTGGCCCTCACCAGAACCTGACAATGCTGGAACCTTGACCTTGGACTTCGAGCTGCCAAAACTGTGAGAAATATATTTCTGTTGTTTACTAGCCACCCAGTCTATGAGACTTTGTTATAGCACCCCAAATAGACCTAGACATGTAGCCAAACTGGCCCCAGAATAAAGGCTGTGTTGGTCCTGCATAACAAAGTTTAAATGCAAACCTTGAATAAGTTTTCCAATAACTAGCTCAGCCTTGTTCTGCATTGCATTGCATCTGCATTGCAGAACAAGGCTCAAACTCCCAGGAGGATTAAATTCACGTCTGACATCTGGTTCAAGATTACCAAGCAGCCAAAGAAGAAGAAAAATATTACTCACAGCTAGGAGAAAACAGACTTTTAGAAAAAGACCCAGAAATGACATAGATCAGGCAACAGAACAAGTCCCAATTAATTTAAAAGGATGCAAATCATACAAAGCATTTTCTTTGACTACAATGGAATTGAATTACCAATTAGTATCAGAAAGATACTTACGAACTCTCAAAATATTTGAAAACTAAACACACACCTCTAAATAACCCAAGGAACATTCCAATATCAACATCATCCAACATACTACGATGAAAAAAGGAAAAAAATATGATCATCTTAATAGACATAGAAAAGACATTTGGTAAAATCTGATCTCTAGTCATAATAAAAGCCTGTCAGCAAAGTAGAAAAAAAATCCATGATACACATCTAGCAAACACCATAGTGAACTGTTAAATATTAAATGTGCTCCTCTAATACCAGGTACAAGGCAAAGATACCTGCTTGAATCACTCTATTTCACATTTTAAGGGTGGGTCTAGCTAGTGCAATAAGGCAAGAAAAAGAAATAAAAGGCTTATTAATTAGAAAGGATAATATAAAATTGTGTTTATGAGCAAAACCATGATTATCTATATAGAAAATCTTAAGGCATTTGCAAAAACAAAGTTACTACAACCAATATGTGAGTTTTTAGGGAGGTTTCAGGGCCTAATTTTTTGGTCAATGTATAAGAATCCATTGTATTTCTCTATACTGCAACAAATAATATGAAATTGCTTGGTTATGACAAAAAGTGCATTTCCTCCCATGAAGTGCAAGTGTAGTAATCTGAAGACTATGCCCCAGAGAAACACTTGCACAAGTGTACCAGGAAATATGTACAAGAAAGTTCACGGAAGCACTGTGTGTGATAGCCCTTCGAAAAGAGAATCACCCCTAATGTCCATGGAAAGGAAAATGGAGAAATAAATTATGGCATATTTAGATGTAGAATTCTATATGGCAAGGAAAATGAGTGCACGCATGACACTAACAGAATGTAGAGCGAATTAAAAAATTATAGAAAAAATATACACAGGATGATGCCTTTAGATACAATACCAAATCTTACAAAACTAAGTGAATTGAATTTGCCTATACATATGTGTATGGATGATAAGACTACAGAAAAAAAAGGAGGAAATGAAACACACTAACTTGAGGGTATGTTTACATCCAGGGTGGGGCCAAGGTGTCAGACAATTAGGGAAGAGCATGAGTATAGGATTAATATACTGAGAATCATGTTGTTTGCAATTCATTTGACAGGGATATGTAGGTACTTTTACTACTGTTTTTCTTCATACTCTTTGCAAATGGCGTAAATTTATTTATTTATTTTTGAGATGGAGTCTCACATCATCACCCAGGCTAGAGTGCAGTGGCGCCATCTTGGCTCACTGCAACCTCCCCTTCCCAGGTTCAAGTGATTCTCCTGCCTCAGCCTCCCAAGTAACTGGAGTTACAGGCATGCACCACTATGCCTGGCTAATTTTTGTATTTTTAGTAGAGACAGGGTTTCACCATGTTGGCCAAGCTGATCTCGAACTTCTGGGCTCGAGCAATCCTCCCACTTTGGCCTCCCAAAGTGCTGGAGTTACAGGCATGAGTCACCACGCCCAGCCTGGTATAAATATTCTTTATGCATTCAATGTTTAATTAAAACAACAGAAACCAGTTAGACAGATATTTATATATGTATGCAGGAGAGGATCATAATGACAAAAGGAAATCTGTTTACATAACTGATGGCACGTTAACACAAACCTACATATAGGTATTATTCCAGTGGTTCACAGCGTTTAGCACACATCGGAATTACGTGACAGGCTTGCTCCAACCCAGGTTGCGAGGTCCCAAATCTAGTTTCTGATTCAGTAGGTTGGCAGTACGGCCCAAGAATGTGTGTTTGTAGCACATTCCCAGATACCACTGGTACTCCTGGTTCAGAGATGACATTGCAAAACCCCTGCATTACTGTATGTGAGCCTCATGCAAACCAGCAGAGAAAAAAGAGCTCGTGGTCCTCGTTTTACAGATAAAGAAACATAATCTCTGAGAGATTAAGAGGTCTGCAGTATTACATAATATTTAATCACACCAGCTCTGGACTCAGACTGTTTATGTCCAACCCTGGCTCTATACTTGCTGATTCTTATTGAAGGTAATTTTAGATCCAATTGCAGTTTTCACTTATGAGAAAACTATGATCTGAATAAAGTAGCTTGCTTAAAATCATAGAGAATTAGAAGCAGTCTAGGATGAGCAAGCTGGAACCATTTTTTTCAAGGGCCACATTAGTGATCTTTATAATAAATTTTACCCTGTATTAAATTATACTTTTAAAGTAAACAATAAAAACAGTGGAGGAATAAAAACAAATGACCAATTACCTTTTATGCAATGAAGGAATGATAATCAATCAAATAAACAAATGAAACATTCAGGTCTATGAATTATTATATATGAATATATCAGAGGGTTAGAATGACTCTGATATATTTTCCTTCTTCATATATATATATAAGCAACCAAATAAAATTTTCTTTTTGAGATACAGTTAGTTGCAATCAATTCAAAGATATGAAAAATTCTTTTCAATCTCATTTCTTCTTCCAGTCTGAAGAAAGGTAAATCAGTATTTCTATGACTTACTTTTAGAAGAAATGAAAATTTAAATTCACCTGAACTGCACTTTTTTTTTGATACGGAGTCTAGCTTTGTCACCCAGGTCGGAGTGCAGTAGCAGGATCTCAGCTCACCGCAACCTCTGCCTCCCAGGTTCAAGAGGTTTTCCTGCCTCACCTCCAGAGTATCTGGGATTACAGGTGACCACCACCATGCCCAGCTAATTTTTATATTTTTAGTAGAGATGGGGTTTCACTATGTTGGTCAGGCTAGTCTCAAACTCCTAACCTCAGGTGATCTGCCTACCTTGGCCTCCCAAAGTGCTGCGATTACAGACGTGAGCCACTGCACCTGGCTCCAAGCAATTTGTTCAAGTCAAGAAACGTATGTGTGGCATTCTTTCTGGTTCCTGCATCTGTGACTTTTTGTTGCCTTCAAGTTCAAATGAGTTTAAAATTCTTGCATCACAATTTTCTTTTTTTTTTTTTTTTTTTGGTAGACGTGAGGTCTTACTACGTTGCCCAGACTGGTCTTGAACCCCTGGGCTCAAGTGATCCTCCCGTCTTGGCCTCCCCAAGTGCTGGGATTACAGGTGTGAGACACTGTGCCAGGCTCACAAATTTTTTATGTTTAAAAAATTGAAAGAAGAACCAAGAAAATAGATACACATCATGTTCCTGTAAGAAAAAAGTAATCTTACAAAGAGTTCAATTCTCTAAATAAAACACAGACTAAATTAAATTCTAATTGAAATAAAAAAGGTTTTTAGAAAATGGCACAAAAATGGTAATAAAATGTATCTGGAAGAATAAACATGTGAAAAAAGTTAAAAAATAGTTTAAAATAGCTTGAAAATGAAAAATTAAAGGGAGACTTGCCTCAACATATTTATGTCAGGTTACCACTGCCATGGCAACACATGGAAGTTACTGCCCCTTCCCAGGGCAACAACACAAAGACACAGAAGCTACAACCCTTTTTCTAGAAATTACTGCATACTCTGCCCCTTAATCTGTCTATAATTCAAAGTGGTATAAATATGACTGTAAAACCACAGCTGCCACTGTGGGCACACTGCCTGTGGAGTAGACACAAGGAACAGTCCCTCTGCCACTGCTGTACACTGCCACTTCAATCAAAGTTACTGTTTAACACCACTGGCTCACCCTTGAATTCCATCCTAAGTGAAGCCAAGAACCCTCCCAGGTTAAGCCCCAATCTGGGGACACACCTGCCCTGTATCATGTATGGGTATTAAATTAGACGGTTACTGATAAAATTGCCATAACTTTTCCTAAGTGGAACAAAATTATGCTGAAATATCTTAGTATATTATGTTCTATTTTCATTAAATAATTAAATGTGTGTTTCAAAAACACAGAAAATGGCAAGGCATGGTGGCGCACACCTGTAATCCTGCACTTTGGGAGGCCAAGGCAGGCGCATCGCTTGAGCCCAGGAGTTTGAGACCAGCCTGAGCAACAGGGCAAAACTCCATCTCTACAAAAAGTTAGCCAGGTGTGGTAGTGCATGTCTGTGGTCCCAGCTACTCAGGAGGCTGAGGTGGGAGGATCACTGGAGCCTGGCAGGTGGAGGCTGCAGTAAGCCATGATCCTGCCACTGCACTCCAGCCTGGGCAACAGCGTGAGACCTTGTCTCAAAAAAACAAACAACAACAACAACCAAAAAAAAAGCACAGAAAAATATCTTCATGTCCATACTATAAATTATTAATGGATGCTTAGAAAACTAGAGAAAGTATTATCTAATACTTTATAGTTTGCTTGACAAAGATGAGGATGTATCTTTACTCATAAAACACAATGAGACACACAAATGCATACACACACCAGATTATATGTGGTAGATTTAAATAGGATTAGAACCTCACTTGGACTTTTTTAAATAACTGAACAAATGGTTTAAAAGGTCATAAGAAGGAAAAAGTATCTGAGAGTTGACAACATTTTGAGAAGGGAAAAATAGCAAGGGATTTTGCTTTCAAGACATTAGAACTTTCTATAAGGTTTACATACCCAAAGCAATCTAGCACTGACACAGAAATAAAAAATAAATCAATGGAATCAAATAAGAAAATATCCAAAATGCATATAATTATGTATTTTAATGTAGTGGGACAAATGATTTAATAAACAGCATGGGTATAATCGGCTATTCACTTGAAAAAAAAAAAACAAAATTAGACTCCCTATCTTTTATCACATCCAAAAAAAATGCAAGTAATAAATTTATAAAAGCTACTCAACTTCCTAACTGTATGTTTGAAATATCACAGCAAGCCATTTTCCACCTGCAGATTACAGTACCTGGCCCTCATGGGAGGTCGGCAGTCAGGCTTCTCACAAAATGTGGTGTGAATGTGAGCTGCTCTGGACTTTTTGGAAAATAATCTGGCACTACTCTTGACCTAGCAATACTTTTTGAAATTTGGCAGGAGTCAGAACCACAATAAAATGGTAATATGAATAAGGCTGTTTATTGCAACACTGTAGTGGCAACAAAACTGGAAATAACCTGAAGGTTCAGAAAAAGGAAATGTGAAATAAATCATGGTACACACCTCCCATAGATAATTAATTAGTCACCTTTTAAAGGAAACTGAGTCAGATCTATATTTGCTGACCTGGAAAGATGTCCACGGTATGGATTTAAAACACGGGGGAGCCGGGCGCGGTGGCTCACGCCTGTAATCCCAGCACTTTAGGAGGCCAAGGCAGGTGGATCACAAGGTCAGGAGATCAAGACCATCCTGGCTAACACAGTGAAACCCTGTATCTACTAAAAATACAAAAAATTAGCCAGGCACGGTGGTGGGCACCTGTAGTCCCAGCTACTTAGGAGGCTGAGGCAGGAGACTGGTGTGAACCCAGGTGGCGGTGGCGGAGCTTGCAGTGAGCCGAGATGGCGCCACTGCACTCCAGCCTGGACGACAGAGAGACTCCGTCTCAAAAAATTAAAATTAAAATTAAAATTAAAAAAATAAAACATGGGTAACTCCAGGCATGGTGGCTTGCGCCTGTAATCCCAGGCCTAGACGGGCAGATCACCTGAGGTCAGGAGTTTGAGACCAGCCTGGCCAACATGGCGAAACTCCGTCTCTAATAAAAACAGAAAAAATTAGCTAGGCGTGGTGGCACCAGCCTGTAATCCCAGCTACTCAGGAGGCTGAGGCAAGAAAATCACTTGAACCTGGGAGGAGGAGATTGCAGTGAGCCAAGATCATGCCACCTGCACTCCAGCCTGGGTGACAAGAGTGACACTCTGTCCAAAAAAAAAGGTGGGGGAGACGGAAGTTGCTGACTAATGTATGTAATATGATCCTTTAAAAAATTATTTTAAAAGTAAACAGGAAGCAAAAAGCAGCCTATCCACACATTTGGCACATATAAGCATTAAGACCAGTGTGGAGGATGCATACTATCCTCTTTTTAAATTTTATTTTACTTTTTTCTTAATTTATTTTTATGTTTATCTCTGTTTTGTTTTAACTGATAAACAGATTCAATTTTTCTTATTTTATTTTACCTGCTAAATGACTTCAGTATTTTTTCTTAATGTTTAATTGTTGTAAAATAAACATAGCATAACATTTACCATCTTAAAACATTTTCAATTGTACAGTTCAGTAGCGCTAAGTATATTCACACTGTAGTGCAACCAACCTCCAGAACTCTTTCATCTTATAAAACTGTAACTCTATACTCATTCAGCAATAACTCCCCATTCACTCTCTGGACTCCCACCCCCTGGTAACTCCCTTTTTAATTTTGGTCTCTATAAATCTGACTACTCTAGGGACCTCATATAAGTAGAATCACACAGTCTTTTTGTGTCTGGCTTATTTCACTTAGCATAACGTCCTCAAGGTTCATCCATGTTGTAGCATGTGTCAGAATTTTCTTTTTTTTTTTTTTTTTTGAGACAGAGTCTTGCTCTGTTGCCCAGGCTGGAGTGCAGTGGCACGATCTGGCTCACTGCAACCTCCGCCTCCCGGGTTCACGCCATTCTCCTGCCTCAGCCTCCGGAGTAGCTGGGACTACAGGCGCCTGCCACCACGCCCGGCTAATTTTTTGTGTTTTTAGTAGAGACGGGAGTTTCACTGTGTTAGCCAGGATGGTCTCAATCTCTTTACCTCATGATCCGTCCGCCTCCGCCTCCCAAAGTGCTGGGATTACAGGCGTGAGCCACCATGGCAGAATTTCCTTCCTTTTTAAGGCTGAATAATATGCCTTTGTATGTTCAGACCACATTTTATTTCTCCATTCATCTGTACACACTTTTGTTGCTTCCATGTTTTGCTATTGTGAATGGTGCTGCTATGAACATGGGTGTACAAATATCTCCTCCAGACCCTGCTTTCAATTCTTGTGGATATACCCAGAAGTGGAATTGCTGGATCACATGGTAATTCTATCTTTAATTTTTGGAGGAACTACCACGATGTTTTCCATAGGGGCTGCACCATTTTACATTCCCACCAGCAAAGCACAAGAGTTCCACTTTCTCTACATCCTGGATGACCATTTATTTTGTTTTTTGTTTTTGATAACAGCCATTCTAATGGATGTGAGGTGATATTTCATTGTGGTTTTGATTTGCATTTCCATACTGCTTAGTGGTGCTGAGAATCTTTTCATATGCTTGTGGCCATTTACATATCTTCTTTGGAGAAACGTCTTTTCAAATTTTTTGCCCATTTGTTAATTGAGTTATGAGGTTTTTTGATGGTTAAGCTGGAGGGCAGATGATTTTCTTAACATCGGTCTCCTGAGAAGGGTGCCAGGGTGGCCCAGAGCAGAGGGGGGCCAATGAACACAGTAACTTTTTCTTTATACATTTCTGTATTATTTGATTTGTTATAAAACACATGGGGGTTGCCTTTCTGGCTGTTTTTATATCTAATGTGTTATAGGAAGAAAATATGATGCCATGTCTTTCAATGCAGAGAAGAGCCTCAGGCCAGCCCCTACAATTTGCAGTCCATCTTCCCTCAACCGTATCTGTTTTAAATGAAAGTTTCTCTCCCCTAGTTGAAGTGTTCTTACTTCATTTGTACCTTTTCCAACAACAAGTTACACACTTCCTTGCACTTTTTCTCATAGATATAAGAATGTCCATAATATATGCCACATAGTGAAAAGGAGATATTTGTTTACACACAGAAATGATGAAGATTAAGGCCAGGTGCTGTGGCTCACGCCTGTAATCCCAGCACTTTGGGAGGCCAAGGTGGGCAGATCACTTGAGGAGTTTGAGACCAGCCTGGCCAACATGGTGAAACCCCATCTCTACTAAAAATATATAAATTAGCTGAGTGTGGTGGCATCCACCTGTAGTCTCAGCTACTCGGGCAGTTGAGGCAGGAGAATCACTTGAACTCAGGAGGCGGAGGTGCAGTGAGCCGAGATCACACCACTGTGCTCTAGCCTGGGCAAGAGAGCAAGACTGTCTCAGAAAAAGAAAACAAAAAAACAAAAACAAAGATTTGGAACTCAAGGATAGTATATAAACGTGGAAAGCATGAAAAAAGGATAAAGTTAAAAATGCCTCATTCATTCATTCAACAAATATTAACTGAGTGCAACTTAGCCTTGTTCTCCTTGTTGGAGATACATCAGTAAATAAAACAGAAATTGGAGGTGATAAGTGCTGTACAAAATAGTAGAAAGGGTGGTCAGGGAAAATGTCCATTACGATAAGCCTCAGTTTTAACAGGTCATGAATTCAATGCTTCATCCATAAAGTACAGGGTCTTGCTGTTTAACAGAAAATCTTAGAGAGATTTTAATAAAACTAAATAATCGTCTACCCAAAAGGGCCCAAATCCATCTTAACAAGTAAATGTGTACTCAACATATTTTTTACAAAAGTAAGTTACTTCTCTTGACAATAATAGCAAACCATTCTTATCACTCATTCTTACTTCATTTTTTATGCCCATTGTTGGTTGTATTAAAAATCCTGGCCAGTCCCAGAAGCAGTGGCTCACACCTATAATTCCAGCATGTTAGGAGGCCCAGGCAGGAGGATCACTTGAGGACAGGAGTTGGAGACCCGGCTGAGCAGCAGAGTGAGACCTCATCTCTACAAATAATTAAAAAATTAGCTGAGCGTGGTGGCACACGCCTGTAGTCCCAGATACTCAAGAGGCTGAGATAGAAGGATCACTTAACCTGGGGCAGTCAAGGCTGCAATGAGCCGTGATTGTGCCACTTTATGCCAGCTCAGACGACAGAGCAAAAACCTATTAATAAATAAATAAATAAAGCATTCTGGCTGGATGTGGTAGCTTGTGTCTATAATCCCAGCACTTTGGGAGGCCAAGGTGGGAGGATCACTTGAGGCCAGGAGTTCAAGACCAGCCTGGGCAACATAGTGAGACCTTGTCTCTATATTTAAAATAAGATTTCAAAAATTTTTTTAAAAACCTTCACATATTAATAGTCCCAATCATAAAACATTCCAGCACATGTACTTTACTTATGGGACTGAAACCCTGAATACATATTCCAAAACTTGGCTCCTAGGTAGGCCACTGGGCTCAAACAAGGATGGATTAATTAGCTCCTTGGTTCCAGGACTTTCCATGGAAGCCCTTCATGGGCACCTGGGCAAGCAGTACTCCAGGTAGGTTGAGAAGCCCTTTAGGAAGGGCATTACTTGGGGTGTCATCTGCTGGCAAGGTAGCTGCCAAGGGCACCAAGCGTGCAAGACACTTTTGGCAAATTTCACGTACTTCGTCCTCACTGGACGATGGGAATCTGCTTGCAGGCAGGGAAATGTTGAGGACCCACAGCCTCTATGAAGGTCTCATTGAGCTGCCATGGGCCTGGTGCTTGCGGAAGATGAGGACACACAGCCCAGGGCTGCCAGGAGCCCCTGCTGGAGGCGAGGAACAGATGGAAGAAAGGGAGATTAGAAAGGAAAAAAGGATTTCTAATGTGCTCTACCTAAGTGTGTTAATGTGGCAATAATTATGATTCCTGGTCTTCATCCTATCAGATTAGAGGGTAAAAGAATGAATTTAGAGATCTTCTTACTTATTCTCATGGAACTCCTGTGAAACAGCTAGAGATGGGGCGTATCACACTTTTACTCACAGCTCAGAAAATAAAGGACCGTCTGAGTCAGGGGCCGGTTCAGGCCACCTGACTCCTAGGAGAGCTCTCATATCCCCCTAGCCTAGAAGTGAACATAATATGACCCACTGAATTATATTTCCATTTATTTTAAAGACGGTTTGGGAACAATTCATAAGTGATAAGGCACGGCCCTCAAGAGTATGGTCTGCCTCTCAGATCCTGTTTGAAATAATATTGGAATTATTCAAAGAAAGACAAATCCACAGCCACCCTAGAAAGCAAACCAAAGCATTAATCATATGCCAGGACCTTAGGGAGAGCATTGTTATAACAACAGTGCAGAGTGGACCAGCAGGAAGAAAGCGAGATCACCAACTCATCCTTTTTCCTTCACAGAAAATAGCAATGCTCTCTGTTAACTCGCAAGGCTAAGAGCAGGAGAGAAGGTAAGATTCAGAGCACATTTCTTTACTCTCAAAGGCCCTGAAGATGAGTCTTGGTTGGCATGCGTCAGCACAGCCCTGGCAGTGCGGAGCTGATACGATCAGCATTACTATGCCATCAGGTAAGCCAGGATATAAACCCCAGCTCCAAGCACCCACTAACCCTGGGACTCTGGACAGGTCATTAAACTTCTTTAAGCCTTCATTTTCTCCTCTGCCAATGTGAGGAATAACTGTACACTTTATGCATGATTGCTGTGAGGATTAAATGACATGAGAATGAAAACTGCTTAGCATGGTCCCTGTAAGTACTCAACTAATGATGATGATGATGATCATGGGATGGTGATGGAGATGATGATGATCATGGGATGGTGATGGAGATGATGATGATAGTAGGTAGCAGAAGTGGAATTTAAGATTTGGCAGAATGGGCCGGGCGCAGTGACTTATGCCTGTAATCCCAGCACTTTGGGAGGCTGAGGCAGGGGGATCACAACGTCAAGAGATCGAGACCACCCTGGCCAACTTGGCGAAACCCCGTCTCTACTAAAAATACAAAAATTAGCCGGGCGTGGTGGTAGACGCCTGTAATCCCAGCTACTCAGGAGGCTGAGGCAGGAGAATTGCTTGAACCCAGGAGGTGGAGGTTGCGGTGAGCCCAGATTGTGCCACTGTACTCCAGCCTGGCGACAGAGCGAGACTCCATCTCAAAAAAACAAACAAAAAAGATTTGGCAGAATGTAGCTGAAGCTTTTAAAAAGCTTCAAGTATTTTAAATATTTTAATTCTTTGATCTAATAATTTCATTTATCGGATATATTCCTTTGGAAAGAGAAAGACAAGACAAATTAAACATAAAGTTTAGTAATAATTGGGAGAAGCAGCAAACAAGCTAAATACCCAACAATGGAGTGGTTTGAAAAATGAACTGTCGAAATAAAGTGATATAGGTAGCTTGGCCCCAATTAGGGACAGACTGGAGAGGCAGACTGCTAAGAAACAGGGAAATTTGAGAGATGGGACAAATGACCGCCATCCCTACCCACCCCCTCCACACATCCAGATAACAATCCCTTCTCCACTCCCACAGGAGACAGGAAAGTTCATCCTCTGTAAAAACTGAATGAAAGGCCAGGCGCAGTGGCTCATGCCTGTAATCCCAGCACTTTGGGAGGTCAAGGCGGGCGGATCACCTGAAGTCAGGAGTTCGAGACCAGCCTGGCCAACATGGTGAAACCCCGACTCTACAAAAATACAAAAATTAGCCAGGCATGATGGCAGATACCTGTAATCCCAGGAGTCTGAGGGGGGAGCATCACTTGAACCCCAGAGGCGGAGGTTGCAGTGAGCTGAGATTGTGCCACTACACTCCAGAGCAAGGCTCCGTCTCAAACAAACAAAACAAAATGAGAATGTTCCGACCTCAGGGACACCCGGTACCTGTGGAGAGCTGGGGGGTAACAGAGCACATGAAATGTGCTGTGACCCCAGTCCCTCCCGCACAGACAAAGAGCCCTAGCAGCAGGTATGTCCTGCCTCAGTATGAAATTAGAAAATCTTTTCCTGGAGAATCTGAATTGCCTCACAGAAATTTCTACAGATAAAGGCATTTGAAAGTCTTAGAGAGAGAAAACAAAAAAGGCAGTTAAGTGTGAAGTCCACCCGTCAACACGCCTAGCCATACACAGAGCATCCAATTAACTTTCAGTTTCTCACCTTTATATAGGAACAAGCGGTCAAGGACCAGGACACCATTGGAGAAATTCTCTAACAGGAAGTACACACACCTACATATACACACACATGAAAAAGGGAAGGGAAGGGAAGAGGAGGGGAGGGGAGGGGAAAAGCCTGGCAGAAAAAGAGGTAGTGCAAGTATTAGAGGAAAAACTAAAATAGTAATAATAATATCAAAGCGATCATTGATACCTGCAGAGAAGATGAAATATCATGTCTGTGAAACAAAGGACAATAGAAAAAAAAGAAGAAAACTAAAGGGTCAATCCCCAAAGACCAACATCTGTTAGAAATTTCACAAAGAATATACAAAATGAGTAAGAAGAAAATATTATTTTAAACGACACAAGACAGTTTCCAGGTAAAGAGCATAATTTTTTGGAATCAATGAATACCTAGCACAAATAACAGAAAGAAGATTCCTACCAAGGCATGAGAGCACAAAAATAAAGAGAAGATTCTAGAACCTTCCAGAAAGAAAAACCAGGTCACAGTTGAGGGGACAGAAAGTCAAAAGCGGTTGTGAACATCTCAAAACAAAATAAAACAAAAAAAACCACGGATCCTAGAGGACAACAGACTACTATATATGCATTATTCCCATGGGAAAATCATTTTCAAGTTCTATGTGCAAACTATCAAGGAAGTGGAAGGGTGGAATAGAGTTATTTTCAGACATTTAGGCTCTCAAAAGTTACCACGGAACCTTTCCTCAAAGAGTTACTACAGGATGCAATCCAGAAAAACAAAAAAGTAAACCAAGAAGGGGAAAGACAAAATCCAACAATGGAGGGAGGAAAAGGAAGGTCCCAAAATGAGGAGGACAGGAGGTCTCGGATAATAGCCATGGACAGGGATACAAAGAGCAACTATGCCAGATTGAAATTAACAGAAAAAGTGCTCCAGGGATAAGGTCTTTAATAAAAAAACATGCCACTGACAGATTATCAGAGGGGATATATTGGAGGACACAGAAATGAAGCAATTATTAACTCCAGAAAAAGAAAATTGTACAAGGAAGGGCTCAGGGTCATAACACATATTTTATTCAGCCAAGAATATCTACACAATCATAATATCATAAACATAGAATGTGAATTTAACAAAAAAATTGTGACTCAGAGGGGAGGGGAAGTAGCCAGGTAGAAGAGCGGATACTTGTCTACCAACAGATAACGGAAGTCAGTGAATAATTCCTAAAACTGATGAATCACAAGAGAGCAAAATAAGCATGTTTAGAGTCATCAATATGAATACCAAAAGAATCCTCTTTAAAAAGGAGTATCAGTGAGATTTGGGTGAGAAGGAGAGGAAGGAAAGTGTTACTTGATACATTATAAACCTATTAGTGCTCCTTGGATTTTTAAAAAGTATACGCATGCATTATTTTGATTACAATGATTATTATTTCTGTTACCCAGCCTTCAAGGTCCTGCCACCTAAGCTCTCTTCCTGGAAACTTGTCTTCCTGCTCTAGCCTTCAAGCCTCTCCCTAGAAGAGCCACAGCACTGACACAGAGGCTCCACACAAGACAGTCCTTAACTGTGACAAATCGGTTAGTGTTTCCTTCTATGTTAGATTTATCCCTACAACAGGAAAGTGAACAATGCTATCACCTTCTCCTGCACTGTCCATTGCCCCCAGCATATTGCTGAATGTGTCATAAACACTACAGGAGGGACTTAAAAGATCCTACTAGTCAGGGACTAGGAACATCTCCTAGCCACCACTAAGGTGACATTGGTGATGCCCCCTTGTAACAATCCAGCTGTCCCTGGACCATGGCAAGGTCCAGA
Source organism: Hylobates moloch (assembly GCF_009828535.3). NCBI lineage: Eukaryota > Metazoa > Chordata > Mammalia > Primates > Hylobatidae > Hylobates > Hylobates moloch. The sequence continues at coordinate 30,017,146 of NW_026652297.1, read as the reverse complement.
CACCACACAGAGGCGCTATGGAGGCGAGCAGCTTGAAACAGAATTGTAAGAGCACAGTGGCCATGGTGGCACGTGTGTGGTAACCAGGGCAGAAGCTGAGCTCTGCGGCCACCCCAGGCCCTGCAGGGATGCCCTACGATAATCAAAGCCTGTGTGACCAACCTGAGGGCACCCTGGGATTCCACACTCCATTACTGTCCACGGAGGCAGGAGAGTCCCTGTCATTTAATCAGGTCATAACCATTCTGAAAAAATCTAAGAAAGTATAACTTTCATAGAAGAAAAGATTCATGAAACCCACTTGAAAACAAATTCCAGAGACACCAAGGACCTAGGTCAGGATTTCCCAGGCTCTGTTTGTTCATGTGCCTGCCTCCAGGATTTCAATTCCATCAGCACGCCACCTGTAATACTTATTTGCTTACTATTTGCTTAAACGAATTCACTGTTTTTCTCATAGGTACATCATTTAGATGTATTTGAAATCAAATTATTTAACTTGATTTCTTTATAGTAATTGGAAAACCAGCACCACTCCCCTTGAATAAAAGGTAATAAAGAACAATCTAAGTAGGTGCAGTGGCCTGCAAGACTGGGATTGCAAATGTTAGAGAGCCGTTACTAACATGTCCCATTCTATTTGGTGAAACCAAAAATACTGAAAGAGAATTTGTAAAGAATCATTTCCTCACTACATGATTCAGTGTTAGATTAATGTCATGCATGCTGCACCCTCTCAAACTACCATATGCCTCTCTGAAATCACAGACATGGTCCCCTTCTTGCAGGTGCTGATCTGGGCAATAATATTCTCCCACCAATCTTGACACATTGTTCTCCACCAACATAACCCATCCAAGAAGCACCCGACCTTGACTGCTGACTTCTGTGTCACTGGAACTAAAGGCATTAGAACAACTCTATTTGCCTGATGTCTGGCACATGCATTGCTGGTATCAGCTGGCACAGAAAGAAGAATCTCAAACTCTCCAACAAGTGAATGCTACTGGTCAGGGCAAGTCCCATGGGTAGTAACTTCAGTAAACTCATGGTGACTCAAACCACTAACTTCAGTTCTCCGTTTTTAAGTTGTTCATTACTAAGGTGTCCAGAGATCATCAATATAATTAATTGTTTAAATACAAACTAGTTTTAAAAATCTCCCACTAATACAGAATTGTGTGCATATGCATATATGTATACATAGCATACATATATGCATATCGTATACATGTGTGTATACATAGCATACATATATGCATATCATATACATGTGTGTATACATAGCATACATATATGCATATCGTATACATGTGTGTATACACAGCATACATATATGCATATCGTATACATGTGTGTATACATAGCATACATATATGCATATCGTATACATGTGTGTATACATAGCATACATATATGCACATCGTATACATGTGTATACATAGCATACATATATGCATATCATATACATGTGTGTATACATAGCATACATATATGCATATCGTACACGTGTGTATACACAGCATACATATATGCATATTGTATACATGTGTGTATACATAGCATACATATATGCATATCATATACATGTGTGTATACATAGTATATATATGCATATCGTATACATGTATACATAGTATACATAGATGCATATCTGTCACCTTCTCCTGCATTCATGTATATATACACATACATATGTATATATGTATATATACACCTATTGTATACACATATATATATATTATATACATATATACATATTGTATACACATATATACATATTATATACACATATATACATATTGTATCATATATACATAATGTATACATATATACATATTGTATACATATATACATAATGTATACACATATATATTCATATTGTATACATATGTGTGTGTGTATGTGTGTGTGGGTGTGTGTGTATATATATTTTTTTTTTCCAGGATTTCAAAAGATTAAGAAAAAATCTGAGAGGTGTTACTTTTAATTATCTAATATAGAAATAACAATAACCTTTTTTTCTATCCAAACTGGGGGAAGTAATATCAAAGTTAATAGCTATCACTTTCTGTTATTATTGTAATAGGAATTATTACATATCCATTAAAAACAGAACAATATTGCTTTAATAAAGCCTTTTTTATATTTAAACGTGAAAAAAAGAGATGTGTTCTAATCATACATACTCTTGTAAGAAATGTTGCTAGAAATAGAAATAACACAATGTCCAAGGGATTGAGTAGGTTGCAAATTGCTCTCCTGCCCTGCTTGGGAAGAATTCCTTTCTCCTTACCTGTGCCCTCCCGAGAGTCACTGTCCTACCTTCACAATAAATGGCAACTGTCACATAGTGGACAAGTTGCCCCGGTGACCTTACTCGGCCTCTGATGATGGCCAGGGTGCTGGGGATTGGGGTGTAGAAGAAACACTTCCTATACTTGAAGCACTGAAAGTTCTGTGCCTCTCTCTCTCTCTCCAGCCTCTACGGATCCAGAACAGAGGAGAAAAGACACGCCCCCATCCCCATCCTACCCTCACCCAGGGACACTGCCTGATCCAAAGGCCCTCTGTTCCCACGGAATATGTTGATGGCAGTGTCACCTTAGCCTATCCATGTTTTAAAGCTGAGATCAAACTGGTCACCCAATTCCCCTGTTTTTCAAACAGACACAAAGAGTCCAGCTGAGCCATTGTTAGGGCCTTCCCTGGCCTGAAGAACCATATCCCAACGGGGGCTGGACGACTCCCTCTCCAAAATGGAGTCCAGGATTTCCCCAGCTCCAGGACAGGCATGTTTTCCCACAGCCCCTAGTCACAGATCATGTCTCACCCTTCAAAAGGCTCATCTGCTGATGCATGGGAGAAATATGTCCAGCCAGCAGTATAGGAAGTCTTTCATTCCAGGCCCTAGCCTCTGCTGGCAAGAGCAAGTTTGCAGCTGGCCAGTCGGAGATAAAAACAAAGTTAGGGTAGGACACAGATTCTAGCCATCTCATCTGGTCCTCTGTGCTGTGCCATGATCTCAGCGGAGCAGCCAGGGACAGATGGGGCTCTCTCGTGTGTCACAACCCAACATCCTGATCCTCTCTGTCCCCTTTCGCAATGATAAAGGGCGTGGTTTGTGGAAGATTAATGACCAACCGATGACTGCTGAATCGGTAAGACTCTATTCCCACAGGATAAAAGAGGTGCCAGGGGATGGCGTTCAAGGCACACTTTAAGAGAAGTGGCAGTGGGGCTTGGGGGTCAGGGGTTGGCAGCTGACAGTCTTACAGTGAAGGTACAGGAATCGGTGTATACTTACAGATACTGACAGCGTGTGTCACCTGCCTGGATGTTGAAGAGATAAACAGGAGATTGAAATTGGGAACTACCAGATTAGACACAGCCCATATTTGCTGTGAAAATGCCACTTCCCCTTTTTCAGAGGTGCTCAGAAATGGCTTCCCCACTCATGTGCCCAGGATCCCTTGACCCCAAGACACACACCCAACACGGGGTCCGGGCTCACCTCTCTGTGCCCTCCTGGATGCCAAACATCCAGGAGAAAGAGGAAAATATCCAAGGTTAAGATCAAAGAGGAACAGGCAAAGCAGAGAATTTGTTCTCTAAAAGCAGACGGGTCAGTGAGGGAGAAAACAGAACCTGCTATGGGCTGAGCATCCCTAATCCAGAAACCTGAACTCCAAAATGCTCCAAAATCTGAAACTGTTATAGAGCGTTGCCATGAGAGAGTGATGCCTTTGCTTTCTGATGGTTCAATGTACACAAACTTGGCTTCATGGACAAAATTATTGAAAATAATTGTACAAAATTACCTTCAGGCTACGTGCATAAAGTGTATATGAAACCAATGAATTTTGTGTTTAGACTTGTGTCCCATCCCCAAGATGTCTCAGTATGTATACACAAATATTCTAAAATCTGAAACAAATACAAAATCCAAAACACTTCTGGTGTCAAGTACTTTCCATAAGGGACACACAACCTGTAACAGGTTTACTAATCAAAGCATCAACCTCTCCCCCATCTCTTATTGCGTCTAAAAAGGCCACTCCACCTCAGCCACAGTAAGAAGCATAAAATTGTCTGGCTCCACCGCAGTCATTTCCAAGAACAAATGTGTTTATGATGTCAGGATTAGAGTGAATGCAATTCTGGATACGCATTTAATTTGCATTACTGCTTTTCTTTGTGGGGTGTGGAGGTATTCACAAAGTTTATTCCTCCCTGAAGGCTACTTCAAAGACAGTTGCTAATTAAACCCTGATGTAGCATGAGGAAAATGAAAACACTAGACCCTAAACAAGACTAAAAACTAGAGGAAAAAAAAAAAAACAAAAAAAAAACAGGTCTCCAATTTCTCAAATGTTAAAAGCCTTCAAAACAGGGACACTACCAGACGCACACAAAGCAAAGGTTACAAATAGCTGCACCAGCCAGAAGGGGGCTGAAACCTAGAGATATCAGCTTTTTGTTTTTTGGTTTTTGGTTTTTTTGCTACATTCATGTCTGTTTTCAGGAGGCTCTTGGCTTTCCTGTGAAACAAAAATGTCTGGGTGGGGAGAGCTCTGGACATCAGAGAGACCCCGGGGAAGTCACTGCGGCCCATCCTGGTGCCCACTCATTTGAGGCTGAGGCTGGAAACACGGAGACCTTCCCCGTTTCCTAGGTCTGGGCCTGATGCACAGGAAACTTCTCTCTTGATTAGACGCCCACTGAGCCCAAGGTTTAACTTTCCATCTTCCATTCCAACACACACGCCCTGCCACTCTACCCAGAGCCCAGTCACGGGGCCTTTTCCAACAAACTCGCCCACCCACGACCATTGTGGGCAACCTCCAAGACTCCGCTCACAATCAACCTTGCCTTTTTCTGGGAACCCAGAAACTAGCCTTTAAATCGCTCAGGGAATATTCTCCAAACAGCAGATTCATCCTTATTCAGGGTTTTGGCAGTCAAAACTCAGGGGTCAATTAAACCACACCAAGCCCTCGTGCCTTAATGTATTTCCTGAGCATTTCCCTGCCACGGCTGGGGAGGGTAGAGGATGGTGTCAGCCCCATCTAGAATCACGCTGGCCTGACACAGACCTCCCTTGCCGAGGTTTTCCTCTAGTCCAGCATAAAGGGGTTTTCGACCCTCTCTCTTGCAAGCATTGAAATAAAATTATTCAGACACTCTCTAGCTACTTCAGATGAATTGGTCACAGTCACGTGACACATCTGGATATTTCCTTTCAAAACAGACTTTGCAAGTGAAATGGGATCCAGATGTTTCGAGCAGAGGTACATCCAGTCCCCTTCCTAGGTGGTATCCACATAATGAAGACTCAACATAATTTGACTTCTGTGTATACTTCTTATTTCCCCAACTAGAATGTAAGCTCTTTCATAAAACTTGCCCATGGCCCTTAGCACAATGTTGGCCCACAGTTGGTCCTTAAAAGCTGCTCTAATTAATGAAGCAATAAATAATGCAGACAGTTCAAATGTATCAAACACAAGCCAAAGTCAAGAACAAAATGTTTCCTGAACAAGGCTATACAGATGGATTTAGATTCAGAAAAATCTTGATCCTCTTGTTAATTAAGACTACTCATAAAGCTAACAGCCAGATTAAAAAAAAAAAGCTGGCTATTTTGACCTGAATAGTTCTTTACATGGAAGCTTTTTTTTTTTTTTTTTTTTTGAGACGGAGTCTCACTCTGTCCCAGGCTGGAGCACAGTGGCGCAATCTCAGCTCACTGCAAACTCTGCCTCCTGCATTCACGTCATTCTTCTGCCTCAGCCTCCGGAGTAGCTGGGACTACAGGTGCCACCAGGCCCGGCTAAGTGTTTTGTATTTTCAGTATAGACAGGGTTTCACCGTGTTAGCCAGGATGGTGTCGATCTCCTGACCTCGTGATCTGCCCGTCTCGGCCTCCCAAAGTGTGGGATTACAGGCATGAGCCACCGTGCCCGGCGGAAGCTGTATTTCTAAAAAATCTGGATGATAAACTATGTAGATAGCATTTATTAATTAATTTATTTATTTAGAGATAGGCTCTTGCTCTGTTGCCTAGGCTGAAGTGCAGTGGCGTGATCGTAGCTCACTGTAGCCTTGACCTCCTGGGCTCAAGCGATCCTCCTGCCTCAGCCTCCAGAGTAGCTGGGACTACAGGCATGAACCACTGCACCAGACTAATTTTTAAATTTTTTTGCAGAGATGCAGTCTCGCTATGTTGCTTAGGCTGCTCTCAAACTCCTGGGCTCAAGTGATCCTTCCGCCTCAGCCTCCCAAAGTGTTGGGATTACAAGCATGAGCCACTGTGCCTGGCCATAGACAGCATTTTATATTTCAGAAATCCTATCCCTTCTTTAAGACCCAAATCAAATGCTTGCCCATATTTTATTGAGCACTTACTAGGTGTGTGCCAGGTCCTGTGTGGAAAGCTTTCTAGGGACTCATACAGTTTGTTCATACAATGCTGTGGGAGGTTCTAATACCATCCCCAGTGCATGGTTGATAAACTGGCGTAGTTGTTCCCTGGGGCCTTCCTGACCTCTCCAATAGAAAGTACTCACTTCCTCTCCTGAAACTTTATTTGGCACTTTCTGTGCTTCTCTTATGAGACACAGCAATTCTCCCATGTGCACAAAATAATTGAGACATCATCCTATCCCCTCTGCTGTACTGTAAGCTCCCTAAAGACAGGGACATCTGATTCCAATGGTACTCTGGAAAGCAGGCTATCCAGGTGCTGTTGACAGAACCAGGTTTGAGGACCACTGTCTTATTAAGGCAGCCCATTGCTGGTAATGAACCAAGCCTATGAAATGAATGGGTGGCTTATGAATAACCATTATTATTAGATGTCATTCAAGTACAGATAATTGTGTTTCCAGTAGACAAAGAACTACCCCCACCTCAGCCCTGCCAGTCTCTCAACCTGTCTCCCACCTCTCCCTCCCTCCCTTCCCCCTCCCCTCATTCAGCTCCAGGAACACTGGCACTTTCCACTGCTCCTTAACTGTGCCACATCTTCTGCCTAGAATGTTCTTACTTTAGATTTGCATGGCTCAGTCCCTCGTTTTTGTTTTTTTTTTTTTTTTTTTTGGAGATAGTCTTGCTCTGTCACCTAGGCTGGAGTGCAGTGGTGCCATCTCAGCTCACTGCAACCTCTGCCTCCCAGGCTCAAGCAATTCTCATGCCTCAGCCTCCCAAGTAGCTGGGATTACAGGCGTGTGCCACCACACCTGGCTAATTTTTTTATTTTTCAGTAGAGATGGGGTTTCTCTATGTTGGGCAGGCTGGTCTTGAACTCTTGGCTTCAACTGATCCATCCACCTTGGCCTCCCAAAATGCTGGGATGACAGGCCTGAGCCACAGCGCCCGGACTCAATCTCTCTTTTATTCACATCTTTTCCCACATATCCCCTCCACAGAGCCCTTATCTGACCACCCCAACTCAACAACAGCACCTCACCCCATCATTGTCTATGGCATCACTGTGCTTCATCAATATTTTCAAAGCCCTGATCGCTGACATCATGCTATACATACTGTGCATTTGCTGTCTGTTTCTTCCCACTTAGAATGCACACATCAAGAGGTTATAGAGGGCCAGATGCAGTCTCATGTCTGTAATCTCAGCACTTTGGGAGACTTCAAGATTAGCCTGGGCAAAATAGCAAGGCCCCATCTCTACTCGCTAGATAAATAGATACACACACACACACACACACACACACACACACACACACACACACACATATATATATAAATTAGCCGGGCATGGTGGCACGTGCCTGTAGTCCCAGCAGCTCAAGAGGCTGAGGGGGGAGGATCATGGTGCCACTGCACTCTAGGCAACAGAGCGAGCCTGAGACCCTGTCTCTAATGAAAAAGAAGTATGGTGTCTTTTGAGGAAAACAAAGGAGGCTCCCATGTTGCTTGAGCCTTCTGCATGAAATGCTGGCAGGGTAGGCTTGCCTCTTGTTGAGAGTAGAAATGAGAGCCCAGCTGACATTCTAGGTTCCTTCCAAGATCCAAAGTCTCAGAAAAATGCAATTGTAGAGATACAAAAAAAGTTCAGACATCATCTCATGCAAGACTTCTTCTTAAGCTGGGATCCTTGAGTCCCCAAAGATTTGTAAGCTTCCTAAAGTTGTATGTGAAATGTCATTGACACACATATGTACCATTTTCTGTGGAAAGAATCCACAGCTTTCATGACAGTCTCAAAGGAGCTTTATTTCTCAAAAAGTTAAAATCCTCTTGGCAACATCCTTCATTATAGATGAAGAAGCAACTTCTGGAAGGTCAAATAGCTGGTTAGTGGCAGAGTTTGAGGCAGAATTCACAGATTTCTAAGCGGTCTCTTGCCTCCACCCCGCTCCCTCACAATGTTCGCTTATTGAAAGGAAGGATCTTTCCCTGGCACTGCCAGACTGGCATCCTGGACCACTGGCCTCCCAGAGTAGCGACCTCATTGTGTGTCTGCCTAAGCCTCAGGCAAGACCCACCATGCATGACTTTCCCCTTCCTAACAATTTAATTATTCACAAACTTGCGTGTGGTGAGAACATCAGACAGGCATGAAGGCGCTAATGTGCTCTGAGCCTCCTTCAAATGGCATTTCATGCTAGAGCAGTGTACCCCCAGCATCTTCACAGACCCTCCCTCACCAGATGCCCTCAGCAGATAAAGAACTCATTTTCCTTTCCCTGCTGCTAATAGCTCCAATTTTCTTGTGATTTTCTGTAATGGTAAATGCCAACAAAACATCACTCCACCACATGTTCCTACTGGCTATTCTTTCAACATCATGAATTCCAAACCAGCTCTGCTGGAATGAAAAAGAATGAAAAAATAATATTCACAAGTCATTTGGGAGGAGTGCAGGGAGGGAGGGAAGGCAAAGAAATGAAGGTCATGGGCATATTTTAACCTCAATCAGAAGCATGTGATTTATCGTCTATTCTTAAGAAATTTGCTATATAGGCATACATAAGAAATACTGTGGGTTTGGTTCTAGACTGTGCAATAAAGCAAATATTGCAGTAAAGCCAATCACACAAATTTTTCAATTCCCCTGTGCCTATAAAAGTTATGTTTACACTATAGTCAATTAAGTGTGTAATAGCATTATGTCTAAAAAATGTACAGACCTTAATTTGAAAATATTGTATTGCTAAAAAAATGCATATGATCATCTGAGCCTTCAAGGACTCTTAATTTTTTGGCTGGTGAAGGGTCTTGCTTTGATGTTGATAGCAGCTCATGGATCAGGGTGGCAGTTGCTGAAGGTTGGGGCAGCTGTGGCAATTTCTTAAAATAAGACAGCAATTAAGTTTACCAGATCAATTGATACTTCCTTTCACGAAATATTTCTCTATAGTATGTGATGCTATTTGATAGCATTTCACCCACAGTATAACTTCTTTCAAATTTGGAGTCAATCCTCTCAAACCTTGCCACTGCTTTGTCAACTAGGTTTATGGATTATTCTAAATCCTTGGTGGTCAACAATGTTCACAGCATCTTCACCAAGATAGAGTCCATCTCAAGAAACCACTTTCTTTGCTCATTCATAAAAAGCAACTCTTACCTGCTCAAGTTTTATAATGAGATTGCAGCAATTCAGTCACATCTTCAGGCTCCACTTCTAATTCTAGTGCTCTTGCTATTTCTATAACATCTGCAGGGACATCCTCCGCTGAAGTTTTGAACCCCTCAAAGTCATCCATGAGAATTGGAATCAATTTCTTCCATACTCCTACTAATATTGATATTTTGATCTCCTCCCATGAAACACCAATATTCTTAGTGGCATCTAGAATGAGGAATCCTTTCCAGAAGGTTTTTAATGTACTACACCTAGAACCATCAGTGTAATCACTATTTATGGCAGCCACCATTTCATGAAATGTATTCTTTTAAATAATCAGACTTGAAAGTCAAAATTATCCCTTGATCCATGGGCTGCAGTATTCATGTTGTGTCAGCAGGCATGAAAACATTAATCTCCTTGTACATCTCCATCTAAGCTATTGGGTAACCTGATGCATTATCAATGGGCAGTAACATTTTCAATCAAGGAATCTTTTTTTTCTCAGCTGTAGGTCTCAACAGTAGGCTTAAGATAGTCAGTAAACCATGCTGTCAACAGATGTACTGTCATCCAGACTTTGCTGTTCCATTTATAGAGCACAGGCAGAGTAGATTTAGCATAATTGTTAAGGGCCCTCAGATTTTTCAGAATGGTGAAAGAGCACTGGTTTCAATTTAAAGTCACCAGCTGCATTAGCCCCTAACAAGAGGGTCAGCCTATCCTTTGATGCCCGTCACTGACTTCTCCTCTCTAGCTATGAAAGTACTAGACAGCATCTTCTTACAATAGAAGGATATTTCATCTACACTTAAAATATGTTGTTAGTGTAGCCACTTTCATCAATATCTTCACTAGAACTTCTGGATAACTTGCTACAGCTTCTATATCAGCACCTGCTGCCTCACCTTGCACTTCTATGCTATGGTGATGGCTTCTTTTATTAAACTTCTTTCATCAAACTTCATGAACCATTGCTTTATTGATCGACCATGAATCTTATGGTCGATCAATAAAGTGATGTGCTATTTTAATTCATTATAAACTTCCCACAAACAGAATCTATATCCACTTCTCTTAAGTGTTAGGAAAAGTATTAATTAAGTGTACAATCACATTATCTCTGAGTATTCCAAATGCTGAGTGCATATCTGCTACTCAGATACCTGGTGAATAGGTGAAGATGAACACAGAGCATTTATTTGCATAAGCCTCCAGTAACCCATGTCTCTCTCCCCTTCCCACACCTACAATTCTAGACCTGCAAACTCATGAGTTCCCCAACTGATCTGGGCCCTGACAACTGAATCAACAACAGCAGGATTTTCAAGGCCAGAAAGCTGCTAAAGGCATGTATCTGATGTGCATGTGAATTACTTTCACTAGATTCAAATCCCTGTAAAAGAGGAGGGAAAATCAAGGATTAAACTACAGAGATTAAACTTTGTTCTGGCAACAGTGGGCTTGTATTTCAAATAACACTCAACTCCCTGTGTCTCAGTCAGCTCAGGCTGCCATAACAAAATACCACACACTGTGTGGCTTAAATAACAGAAATGTGTTTTCTAACAGCTCTGGGGGCTGGAAGTCCAAGATCAAGTTACCATCATGGTCAGTTTCTGGTGAGGGCTCTCTTCCTGGCTTGTAGATGGCCACCCTCTCATTGTGTCCTCACATGGCATAGAGAGAGAAAGAGAAAGACAGAAAGAGAGAGAGAGAGAGACAGCAAGAGCGAGAGAGAGGGAGAGCACTGTCCTTATAAAAGAAGAGACCTGGCACAGTGGCTCACACCTGTAATCCAAGCATTTTGGGAGGCTGAGGTGGGAGGATTGCTTGAGGCCAGGAGGTCAAGACCAACCTGGTCAACATAATGAGACCCTGTCTGTACTTTAATTAACTTTTTAATAAAAGACATTTTTAAAAATAATTTTTTTTAAAAAAAGCACTAATCCCCTCATGAGGGCCCCACCGTGAACTCATCTAAACCTAATTATCCCCCAGGACCCATCTGCAAATACCATCACACTAGGGGCTGAGGCTTCAACACAGGAATTTGTGAGGGACATAATTCAGTCCATAGCACTCTGTTAAAATCAATCTTCCTTTAAATACTTTGGGAAAGACGACTGAGAGATTTGGAGAAATCTGAGAACTGGAAACCAGATGAAAAAGATCACAAGTTCAGCCTCAGGGAGAGAAAATTAGTTCTTCCTATTACATATGACTTAGCCAGTCTGAAGAGTATATGAAAGCCACCAAGAAGTTAGAAGCAAAACTACTGGATTACCATTGGCATGTGAAGAAAATTTGGCCATAAAGTAATGGGGTTCTTTGCACCAAAGCTTTTGTAGACAAAGTTTCCTGAGTAAGTCTTCAGGCAGAAAGTTCAATGGCATGTCAACTTTAGATCCTAGCAGTTTTTAGTCCATTAATGTGGCCTAACAGGCATTGCTTAATTCATTTGCAGAAATTTTCAACAACTGAAAATTCATCACACTCTGAGAATCTAGAAGGTAATAGAAAATATTATCTCTGTTTTGCAGATGGAAAAACTAAGCTAAAGAGAGTCAAGCCACTTGGTTACTTCTGTAACAGAGATTGAAATACAAACCCAACTTCCTAATCCTGGTATCAATACTTCTCTGTTAGTTTCACTCCATGCACTATCCCCCAAAAACCTAAATGCCCCTAAAATTTCAAAAAATTTCTTGTATTAAAAAGTTAAAAGTACAGACAGGGTCTCATTACATTGTATCGACTAAGAAGTCGATAATTCCTGAAGTTACTTCTATGAACTCTATAATTCATCCAAACACATGCTATTAAAAAAAATGGCAAAGAATTCTCAGAACTGAGGCAGACAAATGAACACGGTGTAAGTATTTCTGCAAGAAAAACAAACAAACTCTCTAATCTTCTAAAAGTATAAAACCCTGTCACTCAAGGCTGCTGATAAAAGCAAGAAGATAAAGACATCTAAGACGAAAGAAAACATGTTTCATTTTAGACATTTCTGTTTCCTCCATCTGTATTTCTTGATAGGAGCAATTTTAGGACGGCAGGATCACTGAGATGCTGTACTTTTCCTAACGTTTTACAACTGTTAGCTAATGCCTCCACAACACTGGATTTTGTACCTCGAGTCCTAAAAGAAATTAAGCCAAAAGTAAACAGAGGCGAAAAAAAGCAAATAAAAGAAAAAATCAGTATGTCCATATGTCCTCCCTGACAGACTCCAATCTCATCTTTAAAATTGAGTCTTTTGGGCAACAAATGAGAGGCTCTCTCTTTTCCTGGTCTAAAATCTATCCCCACGCCACCGCACTGTATCAGAATCGAAATGTCACCAGAGGAGAGTGATACAGGGTTTGCTTCACAGAGTGAGCTATTTGTTTTTGAAATAAGTCATGTTGTCAAAATCGGAACTGAGCAAGTATACCCATTTCTCATTCAGGAAAGAAAATATAAGACAGATTCAAAGTTTCCAAGGCTCTTGGCTTAGATCACAGCTCAAACATGAAAAGAATTCTTCTGTAGCCTCAAACTATTTCTGAATTTGTGAGCTTACCAGTAGACCTCCCTGAAGCTATCAAACAATTTGAAAACAATCTTGAGCAACAATTCTCATTCCACCAAAGATAAACTGGATGCCACCCTCTGCCGAGCCATGTAAGGATTTTCTGAAAAATGACTCCAGTATATTCTACATGCAAGCAACACTTTAATTCAAGAAGACATCAGCCTTCATTGAGACAGGCTTTTAGGCACACAAGATAGTCATTCAGGATTCTGTCCTCAATGGATTCCTATCCTCAGATTCTATGATGATCTGGGTGTTAAGACCAGAAATGACTGGCCAAGAGCTACTGCTCACACATCCATGAATTCATGACACTGGAGATGTATTTGATAGCACTCTTATCAAGCTAAAGAAAAGGAAAGCAGCCATTATGAATCCCTGCCTACTGCTTCTATGTGTGTTTCTACAGATTCTTTATCTTACACAGTAGTCTCCTACTGTGCCCTGTGTCACCTTCTGTGGCTTCAGGTACCCAAGGTCCAAAAATATCAAACAAAAAAATTCAAAAACAAACTGCCAGGGTATTGCAGTGCTGGTGTTCAAGTCACCCTTATTTTACTTAATCATGGCCCCAAAGTGCAAGAGTGGTAATACTGGCATATTGTGTTGATTGTTCTTTTTTATTATTAGTTATTGTTGATAACCTCTTACTGTGCCTAATTTAGAAATTCAGCATTATCATAAATATATTTGTATACAAGAAGTGTTGTATATACAAGCTTGGGTACTATCCGC
>NW_026652297.1:29973503-30002836 GCF_009828535.3 Hylobates moloch | reverse complement strand
TATATGTTTTTTTTTCCAGAAAGATTCTTGCAAGATAAGGCCATTTCTGGCCATAAGGCTCTAAAATCAAAAATATGCTCAAATCTATTCTGAACTTTGAGGACAGGTTCTGAGCCAACCAATATTAACTACTTGGTAATCAGCCCCACTCTGCAAACAAAGGCACCTGATTGCCAGGCGAGGGTACTGTCAGGGAGGCTGCGACTGAGCAGACTTTCAGATAGCGATCACGTACGGCCCACTGTACCAGGAAGTGTGCTAATCTTATTCCTTCCTTCTTACTTGGCTTAGAGCCTTATATGACTTCACAAGGTAAAGAGTAATAAAAGTTAGGAGACTTGGACTTCAAAAATCCCAGCCACAAGCAACTACTCTCCAAAACTTCACTCTGCAGCCAATGGCTCTTGCATTCACCTTGACGATTCTGATTTCAAGCACGGCTTGGCTGCCCGGCTCCACAGCCTGCAGGACTAAAGTTAGCTTAACCTGTTGCCCTAAACAAGTCAACATCTGTATCTCAATCTTCTTCAGTAACTCAAACATATTTTTTAAAAGGCATGTAATGTTAGTGATACTGTTAGACTATAGAAATAATTTTATATAAATGTTCTCTTTCACTATTGAAATACTTTGTTTTATGTAATGCTACTAGTGTTTTGTATGTCATGGGACTAAGTATTACCTTATCAAAATAATACAATTACATCATACTTTATTGTCTTCAAACAAAGAGAGTAGATGAAGCCTGAGGCTAATGGTTTATTCACCATGAAATAGCCATTTAGGCCGGGCACAGTGGCTCACGCCTGTAATCCCAGCATTTTCGGAGGCCGAGGTGGGCGGATCACCTGAGGTCAGGAGTTTGAGACCAGCCTGACCAAAATGGTGAAACCCTGTCTGTACTAAAAATTCAAAAATTAGCCAGGCATGGTGGCATGCACCTGTAATCCCAGCTACTCAGGCGGCTGAGGCAGGAGAATCGTTTGAACCCGGGAGGCGGAGGTTGCAGTGAGCTGAGATTGCACCACTGCACTCCAGCCTAGGCAACAACGCAAGACTCCATCTCAAACAAAAAAAAAGAAGAAGAAGAAGAAATAGCCATTTAGATCCTTAAACAACCAACAAATTAACACTACAATTAATAAGACGTAATTATACAAGTTTTAAAAAGTAGGATTATAAACAGATGAGACCAGCACAGGCATGTTTTATTTTGCCCTTTATTGAAGTAAAATCTTGGATTTGGTTTTTGTTGATTAACAAAGAGATGATCATAAGTAACTAACTGAATGGCAGAAAGCAAAATGTATTAAATTATAGATGGTCTATTCTAAGGCAACAAAAATGTGCTGATATGTTTTCTTCTAAGAGCTT
Source organism: Hylobates moloch (assembly GCF_009828535.3). Taxonomy (NCBI): domain Eukaryota; kingdom Metazoa; phylum Chordata; class Mammalia; order Primates; family Hylobatidae; genus Hylobates; species Hylobates moloch. Next base: position 30,001,462 of record NW_026652297.1, on the reverse strand, counting down.
TCACTGTTTTATCTTTCATACAGCTGGAATCAATTTTTTATATGGTATTAGGTAGGGGTCCTGATACATTTTGTTCAGGATAGATAAGCAAACGACTCAGCACCATTTTTTGAAAGGATCATCCTTCAACCACTACATGCCACTGTCACCTTTGTCAACACTTTATCTATCACTGCGTCAGATTCTTTTTAACGGCTGTATAGTTTTCCATTGTATGCATGTGCTATAAATTACTAAATCCATCCCCAATTAGCCAACACTTGAGAGTTTCCATGTTTTTGGTATAAATAATGCTATAATGAATAACCTCGTCCATGTATTATTCCCCACATGTGGAGTATATTTGTAAGACAAACTCAGAGAAATGGAGTTGCTAAGTCAAAGGGTATGTGCATTTTTAATTTTAATCAATACATGATAGAGGTTATACCAACTTTAATTGGAATTTTCAAGTCACAATGAACTCCTAAGTATTATAATAAGATACAGCACATTGCCATTTCAGTTACTCCAAAGTTCCCAACATTTTTGTCCCTTAGGATTCTTTTATAAAAGACATCAAATGTATAACAATGCTTCCAGTATCCACTGATTGAAAGTATATATAACCACATAAGTTCACAGAAAATGTGCCTCAGTATTCTGCAAAATGTAAATTAACAATCTAAAACAAATCATGCAGTCACAATTGGATAGACAGGCCTTCTCTGCTTATGGTAAAGAACAAGGGCAACTTGCTGTTTACTTCTGTTCTGAAGGAAGCTCAAAGCTCAGCACCAGCACCAGCACCTCTGGTTCCACGTGGGTAGATATTGCCCCATTTCAGGAGTTTGCTCCCGATGGAGAATGACAGTGATTGTCTCTGCATGAGAAGAGGCTGCATCTCCTCCTCTAGAGTAAAGCTGTCCACTCCCAGCAAAGAGAATAGAGCAGAAGTTGGTTGGGCGTGGTGGCTCACGCATATAATCCCAACACTTTGGGAGGTCAAGGCAGGAGGATCACCTGAGGTCAGGAGTTCGAGACCAGCTTGGCCAACATGGTGAAACCCTGTCTCTACTAAAATACAAAAATTAGCTAGGTGTGGTGGCAAATGCTTATAATCCCAGCTACTCGGGAGGCTGAGGCAGGAGAATTGCTTGAACACAGGAGGTGGAGGTTGCAGTGAGCTGAGATGGTGCCACTGCACTCCAGCCTGGGCAACAAAGCAAGACTCTGTCTCAAAAAAAAAAAAAAGAACAGAGTGGAAATGGAAACTGAGGGAGAAGGCGCTTACTAAAACTTTTCCTAAGTTTTCAGAAGATGGCATCACATTTTATTTGAAATACAGGTCTGAAAAAGTAGAAATGTTCTCTCACATCCAGGTTACTAATATAATCCTTTATTAGCAACACATGACCCTTTCTTCACCCCTTAAACATTTACTTTGCAAAACACAGTGATGTTCATTCTCAAATATGCTTGTGATATAGTGACAATGCCACATTACTTATTAATTTTGCAACTGATATCATGTCAATACCACAGTGCTAAGGACTGAAACCACGTGAGAAGTCAGTGGCCAAACCGTGGAACCCATAGTGTCACTTCCACTTTGCAGGCTCAAACCTCCTCAAACACACTTCCTTCTTAGAACTCTTAAAAAAGGGAAGATATTTAACAGCTGAACCGTACTTGTAACAAAACCTCCACCTGGAAAAAACCCAGGAGACATAGGCATCTTCCCCTTTGGATGGAGAGGGGAGAATTTACTCTTCGAACCTTAAGGAGATCTGATTAACAAACCCCTCTCCAGAGTTGTAAATAAAGAGAAAGAGAGCAGCTAGAAGACAGCAATTTGAAACAAAAATTTGCTACTAGCTGCGTGACTTTCAGATAAGTCATCTGATGTCTCTGGGGCTTTTTTTCTTCTGATAAAATGAAGGTGTTAGCCAAGAGGTAATACTTACAAACTCCAGCTCTTAATATCTTCTGATTCTACATACAAGAGGGCAAAGCTGTTAGATTTTGACAACTGAGTCTTATTTATGACTTAGTATTTTTTTTTTTGAGATGGAGTCTCGCTCTGTTGCCCAGGTTGGAGTGCAGTGGCACGATCTCAGCTCACTGCAACGTCTGCCTCCCAGGTTCAAGTGATTTTTGTGCCTCAGCCTCCTGCATAGCTGGGATTACGGGCACACACTACCATGCCCAGCTAATTTTTGTATTTTTAGTGGAGATGGGGTTTCACCATGTTGGCCAGGCTGGTCTTGAACTCCTGATCTCAGGTGATCTACCTGCCTCAGCTTCCCAAAGTGCTGGGATCACAGGTATGAGCCACCATGTCTGGTCATGACTTTGTCTTATAACTGATCTCTGGCAGGGAAAACTGGGTCATGAGAACTGCATTGTTCCAGGCTCACATCAACTATGATGCAACTTGTTGCAGGTATACGGGTAACAAACCCATCAGGAGGGTGCATTCTAATGCACCTTAGCTGAGTCAGCAAAGAGTTATTTTCAAGAGGGAATTAGTCTCCACTGCGTTTTCCTTCCCTCAAGCTGTTTTAAAAGACAAAGACACAGGCACAGTGGCTCATGCCTGTAATCCCAGCACTTTGGGAGGCAGAGGCGGGCGGATCACGATGTCAGGAGATGAGAACATCCTGGCTAACACAGTGAAAACCCGTCTCTACCAAAAATACAAAACATTAGCCGGGCGTGGTGGTGGGCACCTGTAGTCCCAGCTACTTGGGAGGCTGAGGCAGGAGAATGGTGTGAACCCGGGAGGCTGAGCTTGCAGTGAGCCAAGATCGTGCCACAGCACCCCAGCCTGGGTGACAGAGCGAGACTCCATCTCAAGAAAAACAAAAAATTAGCTTGGCATAGTTGCATGCGCCTGTAGTCCCAGCTATTTGGGTGGCTGAGGCAGCAGAATCTCTTGAACCCAGGAGGTGAAGGTTGCAATGAGCCGAGATCACTCCATTGTGCTCCATCCTGGTGACAGAGCAAGACTCCTTCTCAAAAAAAAAAAGACAAAGACACTCATGATCCTTAGAGAGAGGGCATCTTTGGGGTCCAACTATTATCTGATATGGACAGTGACAGGGTTTAATCAGCTTGGAAATATGAGAGCAAACAGCACATTTGGGAAAAGGTGGATAATGACCATGAACCCATTCGAACAACAGTGGCTTTGCAATGGCACAGAGCTTTGTGAAAGACAAAGCCCACTTCTGTCTCTTGCTTGGGAAGTGGCTGCCAGCATTCAGACAATCGTTTGAGTGAGCCCAGGCTCTGAGAGGACATGGCCCAAACATTACTTGGAAAAATACAATTAACATGCTCATCCACATCTCTGCCTCAAAATAATTTCTCAAAAAACACTTTTATAAAGCTTGACAATAAAACCCCCATTATTCCTGAGGTATGCTGGTGTAGTTATAAATCAGTCAAAGGACTCCCAAAGAACTTATTATGTCCTTTAATGTCCACGGAGAGTAGGCATATTCTGGGTGATTTTACCTGTTTGAGGAAGGGGAAAACGATTTTTCCTTCTACTAATTTTTTTTTTTTTAATAATAGACAGGGTCTCACTATGTTGCCCAGGCTGGTCTCAAACTCCTGGCCTCAAGCAATCCTCCAGCCTCAGCCTCCTAAAGTGCTGGGATTACAGGCATGAGCCACTGTGCCCAGCCAAAATATTTAGTGAAGAACAAACTATGTGTTCCTTGACCACAGACATATGGTTCAATCCCGCTACAACTCATTCCAAAGAACCGGATCATTCCTTTTTTTAAATTCTTTTGAAAATACTAAAATCTTTTATATGCATTGCATTATAATGTCATTGCATTGAATACTGCTGGCAATAAGCTAGAAGTTAGAAAAACTTTGCTTTATGGTAAAATTAAGTACAATGAGATTTGATTCCTTACATTCAAGCCCCACTGATTTGTCTCTTGAAATTTAGATGAGGAGAAAACACAAATTAATTTATATTTTCAGGTAACATGATGGCTATATGACAGCTATGGCCAGAAGAAAAATTTAGACAGACAAATGTTTGAGTAACCATGGCTTCAAAGCCCCTTGCCAGTATTCTAAATTACTTTTTCTTCTTCCAAATTACTTGTGATTTCTCAGATTTTGTATTTAATTATTGAGTGTACAGTACATATGCTCTTTTTATAAGGAACCTCAACTCCTTGTATTAAAAATGGGAAATAACAGATGAATGTAAATGTCTTGTTTCTTCCATGAGACTGCGCCTTCTTTCCTTTCCAATTCACGTGCTCAACACAGCACCAACCCAATGACTCAGAACCTCCTAAACTCTGTGTACCACATGGTCAAGCATTTTCTTTCCAGGTAGCCAAGTCTGCAATGCCCCTTCTTCCATAAAGCCTCCATAAATAATGACCCAAAAATAAAAAAGCAAATCCCATCACTTCCATCTAATAATGCAACATTTATGATTCTAAGTCCTTGCCCACCCCACAGGATTCATGTAATCTTTTGCTTATGCAGTTTATTAAATCTATTTTCTCTATTACTTGAATGTCCCTTTCTCTATGCCTTCGATGTTTCTCTCATGGGAAACACACATAGGGTGGTATTTTCCAAAGTGTGGGCAAAATCCTGCTGATGGTAAGCAAGAAGAATTTAAATAGATGATGGGGTCAGCATTCATTTATTCATAGAGCATATATTTACTGAGGACTTACTATGAGCCAGGTGCTATGAAAAAGAGTTCGTGTCCTCATAACTTTACATTCTAGTATGGGAGACAGACAGTAAAGACTAACAAATAAATAAAGGAAAAGGGCTAGACATTCTGAGGTGTCGGCAAAGAGGTGGGATCATGCAGCTAGGGTTCTTCTCAGAGAAGGCTCTCTCTAAGCAGGGATTATTTGAAGGAAGACCTGAATATGACCAGAGAACCGGACATCTAAAGATCTAGGGAAACACATTCCATAAGAGGGAGGAGTAAGTGCCAAGGTCCTGAGTCAAGCTGAGCTTGGCGAGTTCAAAAACCAGAAATAAAGCTGGTGTGGCTGGAATGCAAAAGGGTAAGAGGTAGGCGGCAGGTCTGATCCCACAGGGCCTGGAGGGCATGACCAGGAACTTCAGTGCCATCCCAACTGCAATGGGAAGGTGGAAGCAGGGAAGTAGCAATGTCAGGTTCTTGCCTTTAAAAAGTTCCTCTTAGCTGGGCTTGGTGGTTCATGGCTGTAATTCCAGCACTTGTGAGGCGGGAGAATCACTTGAGGCCAGGAGTTCAAGACCAGCCTGGGCAACAAAGCAAGACACCCATCTTAAAAAAAAAAAAAAAGTGGTAAGGAGTCCAGTTAGAAGACCATTGCAGCTGGGTGTGGTGACTCATGCCTGTAATCCCAGCACTTTGGGAGGCCAAGGCGGGTGGATCACTTGAGAGTTCAAGATCAGACTGGTCAACATGATGAAACGCCGTGTCTACTAAAAATACAAAAATTAGCCAGATGTGGTGACGCGCACCTGTAGTCCCAGCTACTCAGGAGGCTGAGGCAGGAGAATCACTTGAACCCAGGAGGTGGAGGTTGCAGTGAGCCGAGATTGCGCCACTACACTCCAGTCTGGGCGACAGAGCGAGACTCTGTCTCCAAAAGAAAACAAAAAATACCGTTGCAGTAGCCCTGAAGAAGCTAATGCAGGCTTGCATTGAAATGGAAACATCAGGAGCGGTAATCTGAGGACGCATTTTGGAGGAAGGACAGACTGAACTTGATGACAGATAGAATGTGGGGTGACTCTTAGTGTTCTGCCTGGGCCACTGGACAGATAGCAAAAAACTGGGGAAAGTGCAGTTCTGGGGTTAGAGAGGATCCAAACTTCTGTTCTGGAAGCAGGGACTGCCTGTTAAGAAAACCACTGGGAGATGCCCAGTGAACAGCTGTATGTGATTCCAAAGCACAGCGAAGGGGTCTGGGGCTATCCATGTGGAAGTCTGCAGAAAATGAATGGGAATGAGAGCCAGGGCGGGGGTGAGATCACTTGGTATCAAGTAGATAAAGGAGACACAAAAGCCAGCCAGGCTATGGCAAGACTTAAAGTTCTGGCAAAGCAGAGGGAAGGCAGGGAGGACGGAGGGTGGGGATATGGGAGGAAAACCATGGAGAAATGGGATCAAAAGTCTAGAGAAGAAAATGTTTCCAGAAGTAAAGTCAACTGCATCCAATCTGTGAACAAAAACAAACACATGGGGAAAGGAAGTGATTCCATTTTCAATTATCTTTTATTTTTTTGAGACAGAGTCTTGCTCTGTTACCCAGGCTGGAGTGTAGTGGAGCAATCTTGGCTCACTGCAACCTCCGCCTCCTGGGCTCAAGCGATCCTCCTACCTCAGCCTCTCTAGTAGCTGCAATGACAGGAGTACACCACCACACCTGGCTAATTTTTTTTTTGTATTTTTAGTAGAGATGGGGTTTTGCCATGTTGGCCAGGCTGGCCTCGAACTCCTGGCCTCAGGTGATCCACCCACCTCAGCCTCCCAAAGTGCTGGGATTACAGGTGTGAGCCGCCATGCCCGGCTTCAATTATCGTTTTGTGAAACTACAGCAGATCCTCACTGTTGACAGACTCCATATTTGAGAATTCACCTACTCACTAAAATATATATGGAACCTTAAAACCAATACTCCTGCACAAGTTCCTAGCTAAGGGTGAGCAAGGTGACGCTCTGCATTCTTGTTTCAGCTTACATATTGTAAACAAGTGTCTTTTTCGGGGTCTATTTACTGCCACATTTTTCTTATTTTTGTGCTTTTTTTTTTTGACCAAGGTCTCACTCACTCACCCAGGCTGGAGTGCAGTGGCACGATCACAGCTAACTGCAGCCTTGACCTCCCCAGACTCAGATGATCCTCCCACCTCAGCCTCCCAAGTAGGTGGGACCACAACCACATGCTACCATGCCCAGCTAATTTTTGTATTTTTTTGTAGAGATGGGGTTGTACAACGTTGCCCAGGCTGGTCTCAAACTCCTGGGCTTAAGCAATCCTCTCGTTTCAGTCTCCCAAAGTGCTGGGATTACAGGTGTGAACCACCACATTTGGCCTCATTTTTGTGCTTTTTGGTGGTGATTTTGCTACTTAAAATGGTCCCAAGCATAGTGCTACAGTGCTGTCTCAGTTCCTAAATGCAAAAAAAAGCTGTAATGTGCCTTAAAAAAAATACACGTTAGATAAGTTTCTTCATTCAGGCATGAGTTACAGTGCTTTCTGCCATGAGCTCAATGTTAGTGAACCAACTATATATATTAAATAAGGTACCTTGAAACACAAACACACATAAAATAAGGTTATGTATTGATTGGCTGATGAAAAGCTTGTGACCAGAGGCTCACAGGAACCCTGCCTCTCCCCTAGGAGCAACGGGTCAGTATTCACTAACTCAGTGTTCGCTGTGACTAAACAGAACATAATTACCATGAATACTGAGAATGGACACTATACTGAAGAGAAAAATTCCACTGGGCATCAGCTTCCTCCTTTTTTAATGAAGAAAAAGCAGGTCTGGGGCTCTAGGCTTGACAGCAACAGTATCTAGCCAGAATCTAATACACCGCTTTTATTTTTATTGCTTTCATTTTTACAATTGTTTCTTTTCTACAGCAAGTAGTGGTAGAAATGTAAGGCTTTCTTTCTCAGTAATTGCTAAAATTAAAAAAGAAAAAAAGCAGACAATATAAAGAAAATATAACAGAAAATAGTATAGGCTGAGCGTGGTGGCTGGCGCCTGTAATCCCAATACTTTGGGAGGCCAAGGTGGGAGGACTGCTTCAGCCCAGGAGCCCAAGACCAGCCTGGGAAACATAGTGACACCCCACGTCTACAAAAACAAAAACAACAAAAATTAGCCAGGCATGGTAGTGTGTGTCTGTACTTCCAGCTATTCCAGAGGCTGAGGTGGGAGGATCGCTTGAGCTCAGGAGGTCCAGGGAGCAGTGAGCCAAGATTGCACCACTGCACTCCAGCCTGGGCAACAGAGCAAGACCCTATCTCTTAAAACAAAAACAAAAAAGAATACAGACAGAAATGGGTATAGCAAAAGCCCTGAAGCTGCTACACCGTGGTACCTGGACATGGCAAAACCAAGGTGACGACGAACAAGTGGAACTTGGGAAACACAACATGGGTTAAAGATTTTGTTTTTGGAGTGAGATTATATGGCCATGGATGAGAAACTCACCTTCTGCGAACCTCATTTCCTTTATCAGCAACAGGGGACAACAGCATTTCATATCACTGCCACAATGATTTAATGAAATAACAGGTAAAGCAGCTCAAATGTTTGTCTCAGAACCCCTTTACTTGCTTAAAAGTTACTGAGAACCCCAAAAGAGCTTCTGTCTATGTGGGTGACATCTGTCACAACTTACCATATCAGAAATTCAAATTGAAACATTCAAAGAGTAGTTGGTAATTTAAAATAACTATGATAAATCCAATACATGTTTGTAAAAATACATATTTTCAAGAAACAGAACTATTTTCTCAAACAAAAACACTTAGAAGCATGGCTTTGTTTTGCATATTTGGAAGTCTCTTTAATGTCTGACTTCACTATAGGCAGCTGGGTCTTTATAGCTGCCTTTGCATTCCATCGGTGGCCACATCGCACTTTGCAAAGCCTCTGGAAAACTCCACGAGACACTAATGAGATAATGAGAATGTAAACAGGCCAATAATGTCTTAGTATTATTGCAAAAAGAAAGTTTTAATTTCATGGACCACCCCCCCATTCTGAACGTGTCTCCAAGACCCCACATGTCCCTGGAACATACTAAAATAAAGGGTTCAGAATGGTACCTCACAAGAGAAGTTCTCAATGAATATTAATTCTCTCTTCCTTTTGTTCTTAGCCTCAATGCTGTTAAAACATGACCAAGTTCAGGAGATCGAGACCATCCTGGCTAACACGGTAAAACCCCGTCTCTATTAAAAAATACAAAAAATTAGCCAGGCGCAGTGGCGGGCGCCTGTAGTCCCAGCTACGTGGGAGGCTGGTGGGAGCCTGAGGCAGGAGAATGGCGTGAACCCGGGAGGCGGAGCTTGCAGTGAGCCAAGATCGCGCCACTGCACTCCAGCCTGGGCGACAGAGCGAGACTCCGTCTCAAAAAAACAAACAAACAAACAAACAAAAAAAACAAACAAAAACCATGACCAAGTTAAGGCCAGGCCTTCTTCGGGTCATTATAATTATATAATATCCGGTACAGTGTTATGTGTAAAGAGGTGGTCAACAAGTATCACTGTGTTGCTCAGATCGTACTGTAACTAATTAGCTATGTGATCCTCAGCCAAGGATACTTCATCTGTTAAATCCAGAGGATCCACGGACTTGAACAAGAAAAAAAGTTACATCTCTATTTTCTGACATTCAGCACTTACTTTAATTACGACTGTAGCCAATAAACCACAATTGCACTAGTAGCACCTCTGATACTGTCACCAATAAAACAGGGATTTTTATATCATAGTATGGTTACTGCAGATATCTTGAAAAATCATATATGCTTGTGACTAATTCAAAATTATGGTAGTTATTAGACCTGTCACTAGATCTTGGTACTTTATGCATTAATAAAGAAGTACATATACTGCAGTATCACGAACTCTGAAAAACATCTTCACAGCCTATTTCAATATAGCTGTTTTCATTTTCTATCCTTTGTAATTTACTTAATTTTTATTTCTACAGTGACTTGGAACTTTGTATCGTACTTTATGCATTTAAAAACATTCTGGGCCGGACGCGGTGGCTCATGCCTGTAATCCCAGAACTTTGGGAGGCCGAGGTGGGCAGATCACGAGGTCAGGAGATCTGAGACCATCCTGGCTAATACGGTGAAACCCCATCTCTACTAAAAATACAAAAAAAAATTAGCCGGGTGTGGTGGCGGGCGCCTGTAGTCCCAGTTACTCTGGAGGCTGAGGCAGGAGAATGGCGTGAATCCCGGAGGTGGAGCTTGCAGTGAGCTGAGATCACGCCACTGCACTCCAGCCTGGGCGAAAGAGCAAGACTCCGTTTCAAAAAACAAAACAAAAAATAAAATAAATAAAATAAAAATAAAAAATAAAATAAAAACATTCTGAGAAGGGGGTCTGCTGGCTTAACCAGACTGCCAAGGATTCGTGTGGCCAAAAAGGCAAGAACCCTTGGTGTTAAGCAATTCACTTAACCTCTTCAGGCACCAAGTTCCTCTCTTTTAAAGGAAAGGATGCTTACTTCCTGAGGCCGCTCCCAGTTCTACCACCCCAGCTACAGTCTATGGAATACGATGTCCATAGTGGAGAAGAACCAGGTGGGAAACAACATACCTGAGGACATTAACAAAAAGCACGATTCTGGGCCAGGCGCAGTGGCTCACACCTGTAATCCCAGCACTTTGGGAGGCCGAGGCGGGCGCATCACATGAAGTCAGGAGTTCCAGACCAGCCTGACCAACACGGTGAAACCGCGTCTCTACTAAAAATACAAAAATTAGCCGGGTGTGGTGGCCGGCACCTGTAATCCCAGCTACTCAGGAGGCTGAGGCAGGAGAATCACTTGAACCCAGGAGGCGGAGGTTGCAGTGAGCCAAGACTGCTCCACTGCACTCCAGCCTGGGCGACAGAGCAAGACTCCATCTCAAAAAACAAATAAACAAAGAAACAAAAGCACAACAAAAGCCCAAGTCTGAAGTCAGTCTTAAATCAGCATTCAGAGCTCTACTCTGTTAAGTTAGATGCTTTTAAACAACTAAAGAGCTTTCAACAAGTAAACAGCTGAAGAGCTAACAGTGAAAGCAACTAGTAATATTTCCCAAAACTACCTTTTGTTACATCATAAAAATATTTGTGATCACAAATCCCAACATGCAACAATGAGCTACTTTTCAAAGAATAAGGCCGGGTGTGGTGGCTCACGCCTGTAATCCCAGCACTTTGGGAGGCTGAGGCAGAAGGACTGCTTGAGCCTAGGAGTTCCAGACCAGCCTAGGCAACGTGGTGAAACTCCATCTCTACAAAAAATACAAAAATCAACTGCGTGTGGTAGCATGCACCTGTAGTTCTCAGCGACTCAGCGGGCCGAGGTTGAAGGGTCACTTGAACCCAGGAAGTTGAAGCAGCAGTGAGCCATGATAGCCACTGCACTCTATCCTGGGTTACAGAGCGAGACCCTGTCTCAGAAGAAAAGAATAAAAATCAGCCAGGCTCATGGCTCACCCCTGTAATCCCAGCAACTTGGGAGGCTAAAGGCTGGAGGATCACATGTGGCCAGCAGTTCCAGACCAGCCTGGACAATATAGAGAGACCCCATCTTTAAAATAATTATTTTAAAACTTAAAAAATCAAAAAACTTAAGCCAGGCATGGTGGTGCACACCTGCAGTTCCAGCAACTTGGAAGGCTGAGGTGGGAGGTTGCAGTGAGCTATGATCATACTGTACTCTAGTCTGGGCTGTGGAGTGAGGCCCTGTCTCAAAAAAAAAAAAAAAAAAGAAAAAGAAAAAAAAACTTTGCAAAGAATCCATAGTCAACCTAATCTGGGGCTGTTCTTTACATAAATGGCTTGTGTGGAAGCAAACTTAAAATTAAATGTTGTTTTTATAATCAGACTATTCCGGATAATTATCACTAATGTTTGCTTAAAAGTGTTTTATATCTTCATATGCTCAAACAGAAAAAAGAGAGAGAGAGAAAAGAGAAACAAAGAAAGAAAAAAAGATGAGAAAAAAGCACATTTTCCACGTCTCCAGGGAAGAACACTTTGCCACTGAGCACTTCACACTGGGGTACTAGAGCACCGTAAGTTTAAAGAATCAAATGGATCAGTCACCTCGCTTGATAACACACAGAAACCACTGAGATCCACTTAATGCTAAAGCCTGAGCCAACACTGCTTTTTAAGAACTAAGAAAGCCCAGACAGGCTGCATTTCAGTCCCTGTAGAAATGTCTAGGATATGTCAGGAACAGCCAAGAGTGGCACCAAGATAAAATATGACAGTAGCAACTGCCAGCTTCAGCAGGCACAATTCATACTGAGTCCAAAGCTCTATCCTCACACAGAGTAGCTCTGCAGAGGCACACTCCTCTTAGAGCACAACAGGCAAAGTCATAGCTAGCTCTGAGTCATCCAAATGCTTCAACATGACTATCCTACGGTTCCTTCACCCAAAACCAAATCTGACCAGTTCACACTTAGAAAAGTCCAGAAAGCCAATTTTCCCAACTATATTTAAGCAAGTCTGTCTGCTCCATGCTTCCTTGTTTTCTCAGCAGAATATCTCATTCTTCTACTTGCAGAGATAAAGACAGAGTGGAGGCTCTCCCTTCCTCCATCTAACCAAAGAAAATTAAACTCATATTGGGGTGAATGAGATGTTATGCCTAATGGGAAGAAAAAGAAGAGAAAAAAACTGCATTCTATCACCAGAGAAGCTAGGTTAGTGTGCTTTAGAACGGCACCCCAACATCAAGGACAAGCAGACTGAATGCACTAATACCTGGTACACCTGCTGAGTGCTAGGAATACAAAACCATAATGGTCTGATTCACTGAACCCAAGGATGGCACAGTCCAGGAACTGCGAGGAAGAAGCATGGAGGTTTGGGACGGTCTGACAAATAGCAAATTTGAAGAAGGGAGTAGGAATGGATTTGAGCCCTCAAGGAAAGGTGAGCTGTCTGAGGCAGAGTTGGGAGGGCACTCCCAGCAGGGACAGGCACAATGGGAGCAAAGTCCCAAAGGAGGGACTCTGCAGGGTATATTGCACAACAGTGGGAAGGGCAGTTGGTCTGCATTGGAGAGCTAGTGAAAGAAGCCTTGAGAGATAATGCTGAAGATAGGCTGAACCAGATTATAGGAACCTTGGAAGTGAGGCTCAGACTTTATCCTGTTGACCATGAGAGGCTTCCAAGCAGGGAGGTGACATAAACATAAGCAAGGAGGTGAGAAAAACAACAATGAGTTTTAGGAATAAGCAATGGAGATTTCTCTCTTCAGGTAATTTATCCCAACTGTGGGTCCTTTTGTCAAACCCAGACCAACCAGAATCTACATCTGGTGAAATAAGTGTTCAGAATTATATCCTGGAGCAGTTTTCCTAACACCTAGGCCCTGGAAATGCAATCCAAATATTTCACACACACACACACACACACACACACACACACAATTTCCACACATATTTCCATATATATAGTTTTTTGGTTTTTTTTTTTTTTTGAGATCAGGTCTCACAGTATCACCCAGGCTGGAGTGCAGTCGTGATGGGGGCTCAGTGCACCCTCAACCTCCCAGGCTCAAGCGATCCTCCCATCTCAGCCTCCTCAGTAGCTAGAACCACAGGCACAGGCGACCATGCCCGGCTAAATGTTTTTCATATTTATTGTAAAGACCCGTTTGCTATGTTGCTATGCTAGTTTTGAACTCTTGGGCTCAAGCAATCCTCCTGCCTCTGCCACCCAAATTGTTGGGATTACAGACGTAAGCCACCGCACCTGGCCTAAATATTTTTCTTGACCAATAAGTGACACAGTAAACTGACTCCAGAACATAAAAACAAAATATTAAAAACATATTATACTTGCTCCTAGGTCTATGGCAATAAAAACCACATTTTTGAAACGTTTGCATTAATTACCCTCAACTTAATAGTTTTGAAAAGAGCTTTTAATCCTGTTAAAATTAGAGTTGATAACATTTCTGTAGTTATTAGGCATTGTTAAATATGCTTTCATCTAGGGGCTGGGTGAGGTGGCTCACGACTGTAATCTCAACGCTTTGGGAGGCCGAGGCAGGCGGATCACCTGAGGTCAGGAGTTTGAGACCAGCCTGGCCCACATGGCAAACCCAGTTTCTACTAAAAATACAAAAATTAGCCAGGTGTGGTGATGCAAGCCTGTAATCCCAGCTACTCGGGGCAGGGGGCTGAGACAGGAGAATTGCTGGAACCCAGAGGTGGAGGTTGCAGTGGGCCGATATTGCGCCACTGCACTCCGGCTTGGGCGACAGAGTGAGACTCCCTCGTCAGTCCGTCTCAAAAACAAACAAACCAAAAAAAAAAAAAAAAAAAGAGCCCTGAGGCAGAAGCAACATGTCTACTCATTTCTGAGGTGCAGCTAAGGGAGAGACTAAGATTCTAAAAGCAACTTAAGAGCAAAAAAGAAAATGTCTTTTGAATTGAGGGAAAACAAAGAATAATAAATATATAAAGGATCACAACCTAAGAATAATATAGTAAATATTAGACTGTTAAAAAACAAAACAAACAACAAAAAACCCTGACTCCTGGCTACAGAGTTGAAAAGCCCCTAGACACGCTGAGTAGCTCTTGAGACTGCACTTCATTAACCAGTGAGGTGAGGAAAAACAGGACCTCAGTAAGGGAGTAAAGTCAAAGACTAAATTACAAACAGGCCAAATGAATGGATCTGAGAGGAAGTGATAAAATTCGCAACACACTCAGCCGTGTTTATTGTAGGGAATCACCCCAGGTCTAACTACCATTGTAATCACCCCGTTCAGGGCAGAAGTCTTTCCACAGGCCCTCAATAACCTCAATCCTTGATAAAAAGCCTAAGGAGCCTGACTTTCCACCTGGGTCAAAATCCCCGCACATCCATTGTTTCGTATCCAAAGCACCACCACCAGCAACCTCTGCGCACAACCCGGGGCTCTCCAGCACCGCTGTTCTGAATGCCAAGTGCCCAGCACGGGGTCTGGCACCGTTTCCTTAATAAAATGTCCTCTTCTCGTCTCCAGGATGAAACTCGGGATCCGGAAGGCAGCCTTACACCCTCTGCAGACAGGCTCCGTTAGGGGATGAGTGCGCACAAACAGCCCCAGGGGCCAGCCACCCCCTTTCCGTGCCACAACTTCCTGTCCCTTCCATCACTTCCACACCACGACTCTAGTTTCCATCCAGTTCACAACTGTCATCAAGATCCCAGTCTCTGGAGGAAAGGGGGCAGGGCGGCTTTCCACCGTCAACTCCTCACTTAAGGGGCGTCTGAGAAGAACCTACGAAAGGGGGGGACAGAAAGCACTGGGACAATGAGCACCAGTCCATGTGCCGACCCGGGCCGGTCACCTACACCCAGGTGAAACCCACGCTGGGCGCACGGGGGCGAGCCACAGAGCTGCGGCCCCAAAAGAGCAGCAGGCGCGCTCCCCTCGCGTTGACATTTCTCCGGTGTGAAGTGCCGGAGCTTGGGATGCAAGAGCGGGATTACGGTCCCGAAGCTCAGCTGCACTTGGAAGCACTCGGAGTCCCCAAACCCTGGGGGACTTCCCCATTGGCGCTCCCTGGAGAGGGCTCCGACTGCCCCCGGCTGCCAGAGCTGCGCAGCGGGCCGAGCCCCCGGCCGGGGTCCTCCGCCCGGCTCTGCGCAAACCCAGCAGGGCCGCTGTCCGCGAACTTGGCCGCGTGGGCCCGTGGGCCGGGCCGGGACGAGGTGGGGCGCGCACTCACCAACCCCGTACTTCTGCCTCTTGGTCGGGATCCAGCGGGCCATGGCGGCGACCTCGCCCCGCGGCGGCGGCGGCTAAGGCTGCTACAGCTCCTCAGGCTCCGGCCGCCGCCGCGCCGCGCTCCTGCGTGCCCCGGGTGCTTCCGCCATGTTCCGCCAAACTTCGCTGGACTCCGCGGGCCGCCTCCTCGCCGCGCCGCCCGCGCCAGTGCCCGTGCCCGCGCCGCCCGCGGTCACCTGCTGGGCCGGGCGGCAGCGCAGCAGTGCGCGCCCCTCCCGGCGCCGCCCCGGCCCCTCCCGCCGGCCGCGCCTTCCGCCCGCCGGGGCCGCCTCCGAACCGCGGGCGCCCGGCCTCTCCCGCCCGCGCCGCTCTCTGCGCTCTGCCGGGCGGGGGCCGACTGCAGCTCCGCCTCGCGCGCTTCCCTGGAGCGGCTTCCCGGGCCGGCGGGACTTTGGCGCTGGCGGCGCTTTGCCTTTCCCCCGTCCTCCCCACCCGGCTGATACCCCTGAGGCTGGGTCTCCGGGGTCTGGCTCCCGACTGAGGGCTGCGCTGGAGGCGCCGGGCACGCCTAGGCCGGGCGGCCGGTGGGCGAGGGATGCGGGCTGCGCTCCCACGGCGCGCGCCAGACCTTTGGGGAGCGGCAAGGGATCAGCGAGAGCGGCTTTTTGCCCGGGGCACCTCCGGTGCCTGGCACTAAGCGGGCGCGCAATAAATATTTGTTGAATGAATGAGCAGTTGACTTCTGCCTTCACCCCCTGGAGCTTGAACCGGCGCCGCAAGCGCGAGAAGCCGGACTCGGGGCAGACTGAATCTCCTGGGGCCACCGCTTAGAGCCTGGAAAGCAGAACTTTTATCACCAGAGAGCTGGTGCAAGGGAGGTGGGCTCCTCAGAAGTATCAGACCGTTTGCTAGGGGATCCTCTGCAGGGAAATTGTTTAGAAAGCCCCAATTTGGAAGTCCTGTATCCCGAAACTCCGGGGACCCCCCAACCCTAAGCTGAAGAAACTTAGACCTTCATGCCCAGACCTCCCTTTCCCAACCAGCCAGCAGCCCAGAGAGCATCCCCGTGGAGAAGGGGACAAGGCGCATCCCCGTCTTTTCTCCGTCAACGACTGCATTTTCTTGACGAAGATCCCAAAGGGGCTGCGCATTTGAACCGCCTTGGGCTCCAGGTGGCGCCCTCTCTGGAGCTCCCCTCTTGGAATTCATTTCTTCCTGGAGAGACCTGGAGAATGAAGATCCAGGGGTTTCTCGCTAGCTTGTACTGAGAAGTAACATTGCAAGCGGAGTAAATGACCAGCTTAATTACGTTCACCTTCGAAGAAGATTCCTCTAGACAGAAATTATATCCTCCTTGCAGTCTCTGAAGATTTTCATGCTTTTTAGGAATATGAAAGAAAGGAAGACAAACATGTAGTAAAGATAGTAAAGGCAGGTAGTTGGCAGGACGCGGTGGCTCACGCCTGTAATCTCAGCACTTTGGGAGGCCGAGGCGGGCGGATCACCTGAGATCAGGAGTTCCAGACCAGCCTGGCCAACATGGTGAAACCCCTTCTCTACTAAAATACAAAAGTTAGCCAGACGTGTTGGTGTGTTCCTGTAATCCCAGCTACCCAGGTGGCTGAGGCAGGAGAATCGCTGGAACCCAGGAGGCAGAGGCTATAAGTGAGCCGACATCGCACCACTGCACAGGGCAACAGGGTAAAACTCTGTCTCAAAAAAAAAAAAAAAAAAAGACAATAAAGATAGATAGGCAAACAAGATAACAAGATAGTAAAGTTTCATTGGAGAATTAGTGCATTTTAACTTTGGTGGTTTTTTGCAAAACCAGGTCTGAAATTTTTTTTAAGTCCTATTCACGGTGAATGACTACTAGAGCTGGCTTTTTTTTTTCCATCAATCAATAGGTCTTTATTCACAATGTTTAACAATAATTTAAGAAATTCCTCTGTCACTTTAGACTTGACATCCAGAAAGAATTCCACCATCTTCCCCAAAATAATTTATCTTCATCCATTAGTATATCATGATTCTAATTTCCCAGGTTAGGTAATTTCTTCTTCTGTCTTCACACACATATTAAATGCCTACACATTAAGTGCCAGGCATCTCTCTAAGAATGAGGGTGCAGCAGTGAATACAGTAAAATGTGTCCCTTCACAGAGCTTCTAGTCTAGACGGGGAGAGTAAGACAGTGAAGAAATGTACACTAAAGGAGGGTAAACATTAGAGAAAAATCCGAAGCAGGGAGGATAGGGCGTGTAGGGTGCTGCTGTTTGTATGGAGTGGTCTGGGAATGCAGCTCTGCTAGGCTGAGGTTGAGGTGTAGAGCTAAAGGAAGTGAAGATTCTGGGGGAAAGTATTCTGGAAAAGAGGAACAGCAAAGAAAGGCAAAGGACACCAAGCGGGTTTGGCAGGTTCCCAGGTCAGCCAGGGATCCTAGGTAGTGAGAGCTGAGTAACAGGTGAGAGCAAATTTGATCTAAGAGGCAGAGGGGTGCCAGATAGAGCAGAACCCTGGCAGGCATATGGACTTTATATGCCACCTCAAGCTCCAGGTGGCACCCTCTCTTGAGCTCCCCTTCTGATCAATAATGGGAAGGCACCTGTGAATTGCCACTGCATTTCAGCTTGGACAACATAGCAAGACCCTGTCTCTAAACAAATATTAATTCAAAACAAAAGGAATGACTCTAAGGTTTGGGGCTTGAACAACGAGGGAGTGGAGTTGCCATTGTCTCGGTCACCGTTGATATCTATCTTGTCTTCACCCTTTCCTGTCCCAGTTGCTCTGTATCAAAGTTTTCCTTTCAATATTTCTTTAGGACCCACTTCTTCACACCTTCTTCAGCAACTTCTCCATGTGGCCCCTTAGGAGCCAAACCTACTACAAGAGAGGTTTGGAGGTTTGGAGGGCTTTGAGCCAACCTGGAACATATTGAACTTGCCTGCTGTGGTATGAATCCATTGTAAAGGGGCAAGGGAGGGCCACGTGGATGGATGTCGGGGGCTATTTCAGTCATTCAGGCAAGGCATGAAGGTAGTTGGGTCCAGGAGGATAGGGATGGAGGTGAAAAAGATGTTGGGTTCTTGACATATGTGAAAATAGAACCTGGCCAGATATGGTGGCTCACACCTGTAATCCCAGCATTTTGGGAGGCTGAGGTGGGAGGATTGCTTAAGGTCAGGAGTTCAAAATCAGCCTGGACAACATAGTGAGACCCTCCTCTACTATATATATATCCTGGTTATGGTGGCTGTGCCTGTGGCCCTATCTACTCAGGAGACTGAGGTGGGAGGATTGCTTGAGCCCAGGAGGTTGAGGCTAGCAGTGAGCTATGATTGCATCACAGCATGAAAAAGAACCAATAGAAGGGCCACATGAATGGCAGGGGGATTTACTACTGTGAGGCTTCTAATGCTGTCAGTATGCTTCAATCTTTTTTGGAAAGTTTTCCCCCAGAAAGAGATATGCTTGTATTTTTCTTTTTTTAAAAGAGCCCTGCCCATGTCATACACACTTCAGGCCCTACATAGCTTGGTTCTTGTCCCTGCATGTGAGATACAACCTG
Organism: Hylobates moloch; assembly: GCF_009828535.3. NCBI lineage: Eukaryota > Metazoa > Chordata > Mammalia > Primates > Hylobatidae > Hylobates > Hylobates moloch. Next base: position 29,982,417 of record NW_026652297.1, on the reverse strand, counting down.
GATCAAGAATGACTCTAAAGCCAGCTAGGTCGCATGTGCCTGTAGTCCCAGCTGCTCGGGAGGCTGAGGCAAGAGGATTGCTTGAGCCCAGGAGTTCCAGGCTGTAGTGAGCTATGCCGATCAGGTGTCTGCACTAAGTTCCGCATCAATATAGTGACATCCTGGGAGCAGGCGACCACCAGGTTGCCTAAGCGGGGGTAAAGTGGCCCAGGTCAGAAATGAAGCAGGTCAATTATTTGGAAAGCCCTAATTTGGAATTCTTATATCCCAAAACTTCGGTACTCCTCCTTAGCTGAAGAAATTCAGGCCCACATATGCAGGGGGAAAATCCACCGCAAGGCCTCCCTTTTCCAACCAGCCAGCAGCCCAGAGAGCATCCCTGGGTAGAAAGCAACTGGATGCATCCTTGTCTTTTCTCTGACACCGACTGTATTATTGACAAAGATCCCGTAGCTGGGACTTCACATTTGAACTGCCTCAAGCTCCAGGTGGCACCCTCTCTTGAGCTCCCCTTCTGATCAATAATGGGAAGGCACCTGTGAATTGCCACTGCATTTCAGCTTGGACAACATAGCAAGACCCTGTCTCTAAACAAATATTAATTCAAAACAAAAGGAATGACTCTAAGGTTTGGAGCTTGAACAACGAGGGAGTGGAGTTGCCATTGTCTTGGTCACCGTTGATATCTATCTTGTCTTCACCCTTTCCTGTCCCAGTTGCTCTGTATCAAAGTTTTCCTTTCAATATTTCTTTAGGACCCACTTCTTCACACCTTCTTCAGCAACTTCTCCATGTGGCCCCTTAGGAGCCAAAGCGCTCTGCTCTGGATTATATGACCTGCCTGTTGTGGACTCAGGGCTTCTCAAAGTTACATGGATTCTCCGTGCTTAGGGAAATTGGATGACCTCTGTTCTCTGACCACAGGTATATTTCAAATGTAACATACATCAGAATGTTATTGCTCTTATCCAGTGGAACTGGGTTTCTACCAAAGCGATTTCAACTGCCTCATCCCACTCTTGCATTGAAGTCTTCTTCTTCCAAAACTAGAGGTTTGAATTTGGGCGCCAGAGATTTCGAATTTGACAATTGCTTTAAAAGAGTTGGAGGAAAATGGAAAATTTTAATTAGAGCTCTCAGTATGTTTATCGTTTCCTTCTGAAAACTGAAATCCACTCACTTCGCTATATCAGATGGCTAAATCCCAGTGTGAATGTCCTTTTAAATCATAAAAGCAGAGCTTTTCAAAGTCTTTTATTAGAATGAGGCTTAAAATTAGACAGTCAACCAGACAGGTAGGTGGAATGACAGCGTGATGCCTAGAGATACCCTTTTCTTTTTCCTCTGATATCTTTTCAGAAGAAACATTAAGCATATTCCACAACCAGAGATCTTCAGACTCCAAAACCCACACAAATACAAACACACTTATGCACGCACAGACACCTACAGGCTCTGCTTGAAGGAGCCATGGAGAAAGAAATGAGGGTAAGTGACTTTGAGGGTTAGTTTGACATGAGTGTTGTGACTATCCCTTACAATGCTTTAGAGAATAAATGGACAGGATGTGAAGAGAACTAGCAAGAGCCTCACCTTCCCTGTTGATTACCAGGTTTGTTTTTGCCAAATCAGGCTGATCTGATGGCTTCTCTGTGAGATGCTGTGGATTCGTTTAAAGTGTCTTTTTTTTCTCTCTCTTTCTAGATAAAGGAAGATTATTCTTTGATCCTATACGAGTGAGTGGCTAATAGAACTACCAAAAAATGATAATAATAAAAATAATGTTATTGGTTCTAAGCAGTGCTTTCTTTGCAGGCTCCTAAGGATGGTTCTAAGTAAGCCAGGAGTAGGTGATACATTGTAATTCTAGGACCCATGAGCTTAGCAGGACAAAGGAAACAATCAATCACTCTAGTCCCAGAAGTACCTTTTCATAGGCCCCAGGGATTCCAACATCATTATTCACTCTCCACTATGCAAGTGACTTAGGTAGTGAGCATTTCTGAGTCTGCACAGGCTCTGCCATGTGGCTGTGGGGATCCGGCTTCTCTGATGGATGGGAAGGTAATGCTCAGGGCTCCAATGCTATTATCTCCTCATCCCTGTCACAAGGAGATTTATACTTATGATTGACCCTTTTCATGAACGTGGCAAAATTCTTTTTTCTAGTTTTGTTTCTGGAATGTTCTTTGCTGTGTCTAAATGAGCTGATTCCACTGTTGGGAGAGGTGGATGATGTGAACAGTAAGAAGGCATTCGTTTCTTGAAAACTAGATCTATATTTACGTGAGATGAAATCAAACCACCTGATTTAAAAAAAAAACTATGTTTATTTACCGTATGTCTTGATTCCTATATACATTTAAAAATTATATTCATAAAACTGTTTAAAATAAGAGATGATGAGCTAGACGCAGTGGCTCACGCCTGTAATCTCAGCACTTTGGGAGGCCAAGGCGGGCAGATCACTTGGGCCCAGGAGTTCGAGACCAGGCTGGGCAACATGGCGAAACCCTGTTTCTACAAAAAAATACAAAAATTACCAGGGTGTGGGGGTGTGTGTTTGTAGTATCAGCTACTCAGGAAGCTGAGGTAGGAGGATTGCTTGAGCCGAGGAGGTGGAGGTTACAGTGAGCTGATGCGGCACCATTGCATTCCAGCCTAGGTGACAGAGTAAGACCCTGTTCCCCCTGCCAAAAAAAAAAACAAAAAACAGAACAAAAAGAGAGATGATGAAAACTTAGAAGAAATGTGGAAAATGTATAATGTAAGCATAAATGAAAATAATTAGATTGTCTATGCCGCAAAATGATTATACCTATAGAAATTCATAGATTTACAGGGAAAATGACCATAGAAGAACATGAATAAATGAAGAATTTTATTCAACCTTCTTCAAAACAAAATAATGAAAAATACTTGATTGCTGAAGTCTCAGGGCTATGTAGCAAGAGTAGGAAGTTATTTGCCTAAATCTGATCATTTTTTGTGACAAGAGTGAAGTTTCACTCCTCAGTTCCTTGGTCACACGGACACTATGACTATCTTGTTTAGACGACTGTCATATTCAGCAGATTTTTCTTCCTATTTGTGGTCAGTTAAGAAAACAAGCATTTAATCCAGAATTTGTGTTTAATACCAGAACGGTTTTATTTTTCACAGCCACCAACTGTAAAATAACAATAATAACTGCATATGAAGTAATGAGTACTGGCTCCAAATCACCTTGTTTAATCCCCATACAACCTAATGAGGTAAATATAACTCTCTGGTCATTCCCACCTCACAAATGTGGCTTAGGAGATGTCAAGAAATTACCTGCATAATTAATTAGTGGCAAAACAGAATCCAGACCCAGACAGCCTGACTCCAGGGTCCATGCTCTAAAGCAGAGGTCTGCAAGCTTTTGCTATAAAGGCCCCACTATGTATAGTTCTCAGGCTTTGCAGGCCATATGGCCTTGTTGCAACCACTCAACTCTGCAGTTTTAGCAGGGAAGCCTCTATAAGCAATACATACAATGAACTGAGTGTGGTTGTGTTGCAATAAAACTTCATTAGTTGTGTTAGATGAAGTTTAGCCTAAACCTGCCTCCTTACATATTTTAAGTTCAGTCTAAAGGTTTCTGTGTACCTAGTGAACTGTAACCTCAATGGAAGTATAAACAGACCAAAACCTATTCTTGTGCCAATCACTGAGTTTTGGCCAATCAAAGGGGGGCAAACTGTTCAAACTGTCTTCAAATAAGGTAAACGCCAAGATGCTGAGCTCTAACCAATCCACCTGTTTCTGTATCTCACTTCCGTTTTCTGTACATTACTTTCCTTCTGCTGTTATAAATCGTCTTCCACCACGTGGCTGCACTGGAGTTGCTGAGCCTACCCTGGCTCAGGAGGCTGCCTGATTCTCAAGTGGTTCTTTGCTCAATTAAACTATGTTAAATTTAATTTGGCTAAGGTTTTTCTTTTAACAGTAAATATGAAATTTGAATTTCATGTAGTTTTTGTGCCCATGAAATATTATTCTGGCCAGGTGCAGTGGCTCACCCCTGTAATCTCAGCAGTTTGAATGGCCGAAGTGGGCGGATTGCTAAAGTCCAAAAGTTCAAGACCAGCCTGGGCAACATGAAGAAATCCTGTCACTACAAAAAAACACAAAAATTAGACATGTGTGTTGGCACACACATGTTCTTCCAGCTACTCAAGGGGCTGAGGTGAAAGGATCACTTGAGCCTGGGGAGGTTGACGTTGTAGTGAGCTGTGATTGTTGTGCCACTGCACTCTAGCCTGGTCGATAAGAGTGGGACCTTATCTTAAAAAAAGGAAAGAAAAGAAAAGAAAAGAAATAGTATTGTTTATCCTTCTTTTGATGTTTTTCTTTATCATTTAAAAATGTAAAAAACATTCTTATCTTGGCCAGGCGCGGTGGCTCACCCCTGTAATGCCAGCACTTTGGGAGGCCAAGGCAGGCGGATCACGAGGTCAGAAATCGAGACCATTCTGGCTAATATGGTGAAATCCCGTCTCTACTAAAAACACAAAAATTAGCTGTGTGTAATGGCACGCGCCCGTGGTCCCAGCTACTCAGGAGGCTGAGGCAGGAGAATGGCTTGAATCTGGGAGGCAGAGGTTGCAGTGAGCAGAGTTTGCACCACTGCACTCCAGCCTGGTGACAGAGTGAGACTGTCTCAAAAAAAAAAAAATTCTTATCTTTATCTTATCTTTATCTTGCAGGCTGCGCAGGAACAGGTGGTGAGGCAGAGTTGGCCCTTGGGCCTTAGTTTGCCAATTCCTGCTCTACACTGTGACTGTCACCCCTTTAGGTGGGTGGGAAGGCTGGGGGCCTCCAGAAGGAGCAGCACAACTAAGGAAGCATGTGTGGTGCTTTCCCACTGGAAGTCTGTTTGCATAAGGATTTGTGAGAAGCCCTTGGAAAAGAAGTCATGGGAAGAGGAGGACTCCAATAGTAAAAGTTGCCATAGAAATCAGAGGATGGGGACACTTCTGAGAGCAGTGAATATCTGTGTTGGGGAATTGTCTACTGGCCTAGCCCTTTGAACTCTATTCCCAATGATAATAGAAAACTTGGCTGGTCACAATGGCTCGGGCCTGTAATCCTAGCACTTTGGGCGATTGAGGCAGGAGGATTACCAGAGGTCAGGAGTTCGAGACCAGCCTGGCCAACATGGTGAAACCTCGTCTCTACTAAAAATACAAGAATTAGCAGGACGTGGTGGCACACACCTGTAGTTCCATCTACTTGGGAGGCTGAGGCAGGAGAATCGCTTGAACACGGGAGATGGAGGTCGCAGTGAGTGCAGATTGTACTGCTGCACTCCAGCCTGGGTGACAGAGTAAGGCTGTCTCAAAAAAAAGTTTTTACTAAGCCCTGGTAAGACAGCAACACACAAACAATGCTTTGGTACCCAGTGAACAAGCAGGCTTCTACAGAGGGGAGGTATCATGGGTATCCCAGTGGAAATGACAAGGGGCCTGCCTGAGATAAGGGTGCTAGAAGGAGGTATGACAACATCTATTAAAATATTTGCAAGGCCAAGTAGATACTGGTGATACCACCTGGTGAATGTCAGAGCAGAAAAAAACAAAATAGCCCAATTGATTTGTGAGTACTCAGGTATACACCCTGAGATCTTCCAGAAATACCTGAAGGAGGCTTGAAAAGGAGGTGGGGGTGATGCAATCGTAGAACCAGCTCCAGATGGATAATGTTCCTAAACGCTTTCGTGTTCATTAGCTCACTGAGATTGGGACAGCTATTTGTTGTCTCTAATTGGTACTTGTCCTCAGAATTCATGTTTTTGAATGTCAGTCTTTACCCTCTCGGGAGAAACTACATTTAGTGTAGAATTGTTATAGCACCAATAAAAGTGACTTAAAATTTTAGGGAATGTTCATTTGGATGGCTAGATTTTGAATTTCTTAATAGATGTTTTGAAAGGCAGCGTTTTAATTAAGCAACTATGTGATTGCAATACTCACTCATAATAGCCAAACTACACATCTTTAATATTAAAATGTAGGCTATGCTATTATAGTTTGGGATTTGGGTTTTTTTTTTTTTTTTTTTTTGTATAATCTCCAATCTCAAAGTCTGGCTTCATCCCAGGGTTGTCTGTGTCATATTTGAGCAATATTTCTGAACTCACTTCATTCAAAATAACAGGGAATCTTTGAATACTTTGCAGCAATTACCTGGCTTGGCTGAATCAGGAGGACAGGGCCCTAGGGTTCATACTTACGTAGTTTCTTAGTCATGTACTGTGGCATAAAGTTCCTATTTAAACAAGCCCTTCCCTCCCATGAAATTATGCCCCAGGGTTTGTTCCCTTGAATGACTTATACCACATATGCAAAAAGTCTCATAAGAGGAGAGAAAACTCACTTAGGTTCTTCCTGGATGCAAACTCCATTTAGAAATGATCTGATGATTAATGTCTATCCTTGTTAACTTTGGGCTTGGCCCACACAGCAAGAGCTGGGCAAACGCTGGCCCTGGAAGTTACATTTTTATTTCTCCTGTGAATTGCCAAAAAGGCCTCTCTTGAGCACAGTCTTCTTATTTGTAAAATTGTTGTTGTGATGTGTTGCCTGGGTACAAATGTTAGAATTCTTCAGGATGGTGTATTATTTGAAGACAGGAAATTCCACCTCAGTTTACCTAGAATGTGAAAAATAGGAAAATTCAAATGACCATGTATTTTACTTAATATTCTGTAAGCTATTTTAAGTAGAAACATAGCAATAAAATGAATATACTTTTAGTGAATCTAGTCAAGAATAAAAGAAAAACACAAATAGATGTAATTAATTAAAAGGGTGTGGGACATAAAAAAGCAACTTACGTAAGACTAGGATGTGCAGTATAGTTCTTACATAATAAATTGTAAAGATCACAATAAAAACAGAACTCATTAAGAAAATGTAAATAAACAAAATTGAGCCAAGAAAGAGAAAACCTGAGCCAATCAAACAGCATAGAAGAAATAGAAAATGTGGTCGAAATATTATAGCTAAAAAATGTGCCAGGCCTAACTATAAAGGCAAATACTTTTGTACATTCAGGGAACAGGTCAGCTAAATGTAATATAAACTGTTCCACAGAAAATGATAGAGTGAGGACAGGTGCAGTGACTCACACCTGTAATCCCAGCACTTTGGGAGGCCTCTGTGGGTGGATCATTTTAGGTCAGGAGTTCGAGACCAGCATGGACAACATAGCAAAACCCTGTTTCTGCTGAAAATACAAAAAAAATTAGCTGGGTGTGGTGGCATGCGCTTGTAATTCCAGCTACTTGGGAGGCTGAGGCACGAGAATCACTTGAACCCAGGAGGCAGAGGTTGCAGTGAGATGAGATCCACATCACTACACTCCAGCTTGGGTAATGAAGTGAGGCTCTGACTCAAAAAAAAAAAAAAAAAAAAGGAAAAGAGAAGTTTGTTTTATGAAACTAACCTAACCCTGGCAGTAAAGCCTGCTAAAATATGGAGCCAAAAATATAAATATGTATTTGTATAAATATAATACAAATTCAGCTATAAACAGAGATGCAAAACTAAAGAAAATATTAGTGAATCTCATATTGTTCTCCATGAAAAGAATGATACAGGATGACTAAATACGTTTTATTCTTTTTTTTTTTTTTTTTGAGATGGAGTCTCACTCTGTTGCCGAGGCTGGAGTGCAGTGGTGTGATCTCGGCTCATTGCAATCTCTGCTTCCTGGGTTCAAGTGATTCTCTTGCCTCAGCCTCTCCAGTAGCTGGGATTACAGGTGCCTGCCATCATGCCTGGCTAATTTTTGTATTTTTAGTAAACACAGGGTTTCACCCTGTTGGCCAGGTTGGTCTCGAACTCCTGACCTCAGGTAATCCACCTTCCTCCGCCTCCCAAAGTGTTGGGATTACAGGCGTGAGCCACGGCACCCAGCTATAAGTTTTATTCTTAAAGTACAAGAGAAGTTCAATAATAGGAAACTTATCAATAGAATTTATTTCATCAAAAGGTCAGTAGAGAAAAACCAAATGATTATCTGGACTGATATGTAAAAGGGATTTGAAAACACTCATTCTTGATCCAAACCCTTAGTAAACTAAGAACAGGCTATACCTCCTCAATATGATAGAGTATATATTACTAATAGAAATAAGCAGCCAGCATCACACTTAAACGTGAATTGCCATGAACTCCTATTAATCAGAAATAAGAAAAGAATGTCCTATCACACCATAGTGAGAGCAGTACCCAGAGGTTGCTCTATCCCATGCAAGGAAATAAGAGACATTAATTGTCAATATTTGCTCATGACATAATCAGCTAGTAGAATCAACAGCGAATATTTTTGATTAGATCAGAATTCCTTTTTTGTTTTTTTTTTTTGGACACAGGATCTCGCTTTGTTGCCCAGGCTGCAGTGCAGTGGCACGATCATACCTCACTGCAGCCTCAACCTCCCAGGTTCAAGTGGCCCTCCCACCTCAGTTTCCCTAGTAGCTGGGACTTCAGGTAAGAGGCACTATGTCCAGCTAATTATTTTTTAATTTTTTGTAGAGATGGGGTGTTGCTCTGTCTCCCAGACTGCAGTGCAGTGGCATGATAATAGCTCACTGCAACCTTGAACTTCTGGCCTCAAGCAATCCCCTAACCCTGGCCTCTTAAAGCACAAGGACTACAGGCATGAGCCACTATTCCTGGTTGAATAAGTCAGAATTTTATCATGTTTAACTTTTTTCTCTTGTTTTGAAGTACATGTAAAGGGACTTCACAGGCTATATATGTGTATATATATAAAAATATATATATAATATATATATACATATATAATATATACATATATATAAAATATATATACATATATATTATATATACATATATAAAATATATAAATAAAATATATA